>NC_046164.1:91393647-91586147 GCF_011064425.1 Rattus rattus | reverse complement strand
CATATTCCAATAAAGAGCAGGGTGATTCTGTTTGTGTAGGCTTGATAGGTGGTACCTCATGTCAAGTTTCTCCTAAGAAGAGAGTTCTGTAGAGAACGTCAATATGCTCTCTCTCTCTCTCTCTCTCTCTCTCTCTCTCTCTCTCTCTCTCCTCTCCCTCCTCCCTCCCTCTCTCTCATTTTTTTTCTGCTTTTCTTTCTTTCTTTTAATCCAGGAAACAATATACCCTTTTCTTTTCTCAAAAGAAAAAAAAATCCCAGTAATATAGACAAGTATCATAAACACTGCACTGTCTCCAAGGGACAGCATATGGGAACTGGAGGTGGTGAAATTGGTACTTTAACCAGACTTAAAAAGGAAATTGTATAGTCAAAGTTGAAGTTCTGCATAGCATAGAGTCCAGTCACCTCAATCATCTAGCATAATAAGTGAGTGCTAGAGGGCACTGGGCACTTCTGCTCTGTAAGGTATCACAAAGTGTTGTTGCGTAATCAAAACTTGTCTCTTATATTAAGTAGCCACTTGGATGCTGTAGGTTTTACCTAGAGCTGTGATCACTCATGATTTCATGATTAGTTCTGAGCATGGACTGACATTTAACTTTTGCCAAGACAAAGCCTGTGTGCTTCTATTGCAAGGAGGAGGTGTACTGCGTACAATGGGGTAAACATTGTGACTTCTCTTTTTGTAGATGATTCATCATTTTTTTTTGGAGTATTTGTCAGTTTCCCTTTTGCTGAGGGTCTAAATTTTAGGCTATCTAGGCAGTTTCTACCATGGGTTCTTGTTCTGTTATCCTTTTAATTTAAGCATTTCTCATCAACTCTGCCCCTCTACGCATAGCAATGCTCATGTGTATAACCTAGAACCCTTTTGGGGTGCTCTAGCTCACCACCTGCCTGGCAATGCCAGTTTTATGGAAGGCCAGTGCAGCTGACCTCAGTAAGAATGTCCTCAATGTGCGGGCATTTTAAATCAGCTTTTTGTTGGCCGTCTCAGCAACAGAATCTTGACTGAGAATCCCTAAGGGCAGTGTCACCTACACTTGGTTACAACCTCCAACAGACTGCAGCTCTCCAAAGGGTTTTCTGTGTCCTCACGAGCTCAGTGTGTTTGATACAGAAGAAAGCGTATCCACCACACTGCGGAAAGTCAGTAGAAATTCAGTCCAGAACAGAAATCTAGGGAAATCCGATCTTCAGGTGTTGAATCGAACATCTCATTCCAGGTCACAACATTAATTTAGAAGACTCCTTTCAAGCCCTGATGACTCAGTTTATCCCCTATGTTTTTACTTTACTGACTTTGTGTCACAGGTGAGTTTTTCTGTTTGTTGTTTGTTTGTTTGTTTTTAAGACAAATCAAGTGACCTTATAAATAAAATGAGGAAAATAAGAGCAACCCACAGGATTTTCATTAAGCTTAAGTAAAATAATGCACCCATGGCTCATGTTCACTTATTAATAAATGTAATAAATAATACTAGTCTACCCAATAGCAAGCATACGATATGCATTGGTGTGTGAGTTTAATGATGAAACCAATTTAGTCGTGTCTCTCGAAACTGTGTCTTGTGTCTATACTTCGTAGGGGACTTGTAAGCATTTTAATTTACCTTTTGGCCTCTCTTCTTTGGATTCAGTGCTTTTCGTATTCCTGTTTGAACATGAGAAAAACACAGAGATAATGCCCCTTTTTCTTACAAAAGCAATCATAGTATCCAGAAAGCTGGATATAAGCAAAACAAAATAAATACTAGATTCCTGTGGTCTCTGCACACAAACCCTGAATTTCAAAGTGTCTTAATTCCTCCATTTAAGAATACAGTTTCTGAACCTCATGAATAGAAATCGTGGGCGTTTTCAACACTTTCTGAATACAGCTTAAGTTCTGTGCTATAACCTACTGGCTATTTGCTCTGCATTTTATTTTCACCCCCTGACAAAAAAGAAACAGGACTTTCTTGAGTTACGTTATTTTAAACTTCAAATATATGTTCCACGTTTTGAGGCTGTGTATCTAAAATCTGTCACCTGTTAGTGAAGTCCTCCGTGTTGCGTGGTGTGGAGAGCATGGATTAGTCTCGTGGTATAAGTACTCAGCCTTTGTTCTGGTTCACTGTGGCCTCCTGTGATCCATGCGCCTTTGCCGAGTTCCAACTTCCTTGCGTTAAGTGAGAATTCTCAGTCTTTCATGAGCACACTAATCACCAAGAGGTTTGATAAACAAAGATTCTGATCAGTGAGCCTAGGAAAGAGCCTAAATCCTGAGCCTGCAACAAGCTCCCAGGATACCTTGCAGCTAGTCCACAGGCTACACAACAACTAGCAAGGGATGGGATACGTTTGAAGGTAACTGATATGTAATTTGACGTTTCAATGTTATCCCATGAAAAGGCATGCCAAATGTTCTCAAATAAGGATCTAGCATTGTGGTGAGCGTGTACACAACCTTTTACAGTAGTCAGAGCTCTTTGTGCCCATCTAGTCTGTAGAGTATTTTGAAGAGGATCTGATTCTCAGATTCATTGGCTCACTGTGGGCTAGTCCCAGGGTCCCCTGGGTAGAGTCGAGGAGACAGCTCAGTCCTCAGTTCTGAATGCCTGTAATCAAACTCCATGATTTCCATGGTCACCATTGCTCTCATCGTTTGTTCTCCAAATTTGGGAAAGCCAAGGGGAGCTGACAGCTTTAGTTTCATACACAGACATATATTTATGTATGTGTTTAAAATTACCCAAATATTGTTCAAATCTAATGTTTGTCTTCTAAAGCTGACTTGACACTGGTATATTTCTTTTTCATTTTTCACCTATTTTTCTGCTTCCTTCTATTCATCAAGCACAGAAAAGCATCTCAGGCCAGCGTGTGCATTTCCAGTTTCACTGCTACAGTGCATGAGTTCTAGATCTTAAAGGCCAAAAAGCATCTATTTGACTAAAGAGCTATAAGGCAGCCATAAAAATTATGGATCACAGAAATAAGCAATTAGTGTTATCTTCAATTGCTTTATTGGCAGTATTCACTCGTTAGAATAGAGGCAGCCGTAAAACAGATTGCAACATACTGTATAACAGCATATGGGATTTTACATTATAATGCTATTCTCTGCCAAGAAGTCATATTTTCATTTGAATGCATGGAGCAGATTAGCACAAGGTTTCCAGCATTAGAAGTGGATGACCCTCACTCTTTTTGTAGTTGTTGTTAAAAAGCAATTCCTGAACTTATGACTAAATCCAAGCGAGTGCCATGGTGAATGGGGCTGTGTTCCATGACTGCATCCCAGGCCTTTGGAGACTGAGCTGGGCATGGCATGGCGCTCTAGCAGATAATAAAGTCAATCTCTAACTTGGTACATAGAGGGAGAGTGGAGGGTTTGCCAGTCTTCCCAAACCAGCTGGCGTCAATTCTGGAAGAGGCTGCTCACGCGCCCATCTCATCACAGCTAAATGCCACAAAGGACACTCTTAGTACGGGGGATAGAAATAAAAGAATGAGGATAGTTAGTAATGCAGCAAAGATGGGACCCGTATTTAACTTTGAGAGAGGTCTTCCTGACATCTGACTGCCATTTCCACTAACTCTCTATGTGGAAACAGGTTGCTGTTTACAGATAGAGTTTCTGCAGGACTTGCATGACAAACTATCCCCAGCACAGCTCCCACCACAGCAAGGAGCCTTCCAATCATGGCTCTGAAGTTCCTGACTCTCCACGTCCCCTCACACACTTACACATTTTCCATGTTTCCGTATGGTTCACCAGGAACGTGAGTCCAAAAACTCACTTTTCTGTTTCAGCAGTTATAGGGAAGAAAAAGAAAAACATGTATCTGACTGGGTCTGTTTACAAGATGTGGGGCAGCAAATGAAAAGGCGCTGAGAGGCAGGATTGCTGGCAAGGGAAGCTCGTGTGGGTTCAAATTAGAAGTCATATTACTGTACGCAGTCTTGATGGAATAAATATTAATCATCAAATGTATTTTGTCACTTCACACATAATGACAATATATTTCAAGTGTCTTTTAATGATGGCTAAAATACCCTGGGATTGTGGGTGAAAAAACTTTTTTATAGGGCTTCCAATGTGAGAGAACCTAACCCATATATAGTAATTTAAAAGAACAAAGGAACATGTTTGAATTAGTGTTTGAGTATTCCCTACCATTTATTCAAATCTAGTAAAGTCTAAATAATTTGATAAAGTCTTCAGAGTCCATGCATAATGCAATCATGTAAAAAAAATCAATGTTAATCTTGTGAACAGTGTGCTCATTTAAGTGGCTTTCTTAATCGTAAGTCTGAGAATTATAATAGTATTAAAAATCATTGTAAAATGCTTGTAACATTGGAGGATGATTCTGAATGATTAGGAAAACAAATGGGAATGCCCAAACACCACAGAGCTGCCCACTTCTGTCCTATGGCAATGCCCAAACACCACAGAGCTGCCCACTTCTGTCCTATGGCAATGCCCAAACACCACAGAGCTGTCCACTTCTGCTCTATGACACTGCCAAAACACTAAAGAGCTGCCCACTTCTGTCCTTCCTGATTACTCAGGCTGATAGTTCATCTTGCATTTCCATAAGACTTATAAAGACATTTTTTTCTCTCCTTTTCATTTTGTGAAAAGATGAAGTAGAATGCAAACACAAGCTTTTGCAACTTCATCCTGCCTGTGCTATTTACGCCCCCTGTGGCTTTTGTATATTTGTATATTGTTTAGATTCCTCTTCAGCTCTCAGGAATTTGTTTGTAAAATTCCATAATGACCACAATCACTACCCCTGTGCTTGAAAACAAAGGTGTTTGTCACTGGAGTAATTTCTTCTGGACGACTACCTTGCCTCCTTCTGAGGATAGGTGAAGTTGGTGACTTTCTACAGTTCATACAAGAGACCCCCTTTAAAATCTCACAGGGAAACACACCCCAAATCTGGGGCAACTCCAGAATTTGGGGCTGATACCTGCTGACCAGGATGGGTTCCACAGACATTCAGCAAACAATAAAACACTCACCTCTTGCTTCAGTAGTATTTCCTCAAAGGCCAATGCATTTTCTAAATTTGTCAATGTGTGTGGCCCCAGGTTTTATTATCAAGGGAACCAGTTTGTAAGTGTTAAGAAGCAAGCTGTTCCTCTGATTTCTAAGATAATAGAGTCAAGGCACATATGTCTTTAATGTGTCGTTCATTTGTGTCCATGTGTATGTGTGGAGTCAGGGGAGGAGACTGATAGTCACCAAGGTCCTCAGAGTCCAGCTACAGAGATACCCAGAGTTAAATGTTTTGTGCTTTGGGTTATTTTTTTAAAACATATTTTGTTGCCATACCACAGTGTCATTTAATTCAGTATTGTTTGGGACAAAACAACAATGAATAATAGCTTCTCTCTAATAGCTAGCTTTTCCTTTGCTTGCACTAAAGCATTTAAGAAAAATGAAAAAAAAAGAGTCACGAGCATCTCAAATAGTCTCTGTTTTGCTGCAAAAATAGGCTGTGAGGAGAGTAACTTCCAATCAATTATACAACATGGTTTTAAGTGAGGAGAAATTTCAGCATACGTATCACTTCAAAATATATACCATATATATATATATATATATATATATATATATATGCATAAAATTTGAAGGGCTATGAAGCACATATTTTCCTCTGACTGTTAACTTGATTGCAGCAAAGCTATAATTTCTTTTGCTGAAACACCCGAGCAGTGTGAGTCTTAGTGGGATTACTTAGGCTCGGTGCTATGTACACAGCTATGTGTGTGTGGGTATAAACAACGGGGCTTCTACAAATGCTCTTCCGTGAGCTCAGCAGCAACCACTCTTTTCTAACTCAAATATATGAATCTAAATTGTCTCCTGTGAAAGCAATGACATTAAACAAACATTCCTCAGGTCCCACAGTCCACGGGGATACAGTCAGAACCCATTCTAGGAGGGTGGACATATTTCACAGGCTTCACATACAAGAAGCTTTGCTAAGCCCCCTTAAGTGTATTCCCTTAAGAGAATGTTGTCACTTTAGCCAGTACAAAGGAACATGGACTTGTGTGTGAGTGTGGTGTGTGTGTGTGTGTGTGTGTGTGTGTGTACATGCATACATATGTGCATGTGTGTGTGTGCATGTGTGTTTGTACATGCATGTGTGTGCACATGTATGTTTGTGTGTGCGTTCATTTGGGATGGATTCACGAATGAGTCTGTGGACTGAAAGAATGGATCCATCACAGGCAACAGACTGTGGTTCTAAACTGCCAATGAAGCCTTAGCAACAGCCCGTAATGACTAATTGTAACAGGAATGAGAGAACAGAGGGTATAGATTTTGCCCGGGAGGGGGGCGGGAAGGTAACGAAAGAAATGATCCCTTCCAAATAAAATCAGACATTTTTGCTTTGATAGCTGCTACTAATGAATCACGTGACAGGCAGAGTGCTAACTCTCCTGCATGGAGCTTCTGGTGATGCCGGTCAGCTTGACCTCTTTGTGAGATTTCCAAATTCTCCTTCATTGGCGGCCATTTCTGTTCTTGACTGCCGATACTACTATTTTATCTGTAAGGTTCCTCAATGAATTATTATTTTAATACACTGTGGATCAGCATAACCTGAGACTGTAGGAAGGTGATTCTGATTCTTACTTTGTGGCGATGCATCTAAAACTCAGTCTTGGAGAAAAAACAAGAGAAAGGAATTGATGAAGATTTACATGGTCTAAGAAGCAGAATGGGCAAGAACAATCATATTCATCTCATTTATTGATTAGAATGTTGCAACTTTTAATTATCTATTCAATCTTACCTCCTTGGATTTTTACAAAATACTTTTTTCTAATTACCAGCATATACAAATATAAATTTGTTATAACTGAAGCATGACCTTCTAAAATTTTAATCTGTGAAATGACTTAGAATTTGAAGTTCTTAGAGGATTGAACTGCACGGAGGTTCAAGCACGTTGAGGACTTGTCATAGATTTTGCTCCTTGCAATGAAAATCAATGACGTTTTCCATGTACTTGAAACAAGGATTTCACAGGTGCTGTAATATACATACGTTGAAGTTCACTTGTTTGACTTAAATCTTCATGTTTAAATTCTTCTGAAATTAGATTATCCATATGCCTATGTCAAACTTAAGATAATCACTGCATAAACCTCGTGTTAGAAACTCTTAAACTTAATCTTCATATAACATATGAACCATTTTATTCCATTTAGATTTTAATGTCTAAAGTCTTTGTTTTCTGCTAATACGTATAAACATCAAAACCAATGTCTGATGTTGAATCAAACATTATCCATTATCTACACATGGAAAAATATAAACGAGTGCAGATAAAGACTTTCTTCCTTTCATACACATTAACTGACACCACCTAAATCATTTTCTCAGTAAACTCAGTTCCTCTCTGCTGTATATGGAAGGAGCAGTTTAAAACTTAGCCACTAAAGTGAAAGCATGGGCAGGAGAAGGCTTTTCTCATAGATAGAGACTTCAGAGCCAAGTTACGTAGGCGGAGGATGAACACTGGCGGTGAACGTTCAGCTGTAGACCAGTGAAGCAGTGCGTATGAGGAAGGAGAAAGAGCTAAAAGCAGATGAGAGGCACGATGCTATGTGAGCTCAGTGAGCCAAAGACCAATGTCGATAAGAGGAAAAAGTACCCTTGACCACAGAAGTCCCTAGTGGAATTCCAGATCACCAACCTCATTTCTCTTATGTATCCAAGCAAGCAAAGAGTATGCTTTCTTACGTTTGAAATCAGCCATTGTCACAGCTTGCGGCAGATTTCTGACTAATCCCCAAACGACAAGTCCTTTCAAAAACATTACTATATATCAATTATTTGGTAGGAAATAAAATTTGACATTTTGGCTGTTGGTGTCTTAGATTGTACTTGTTTGTTAATGTTAATCGGCTGGCTAACTGTGAAAAAAATGATCATTTTTCAAAGGCCCATAGGACACACAATACAATAAAACCCAACCTTCAAATTCAAAGACTACAGAAGAACTCGAAACTTTCCTTCCGGGTTTTTGATCATTCGTGGCCCCCTTAAACATTTCATGAGAAAATATATACAACTGAAGCCCACTTGTTCCTCTTACAATGTCAAAATCCTAGCACTTCCAAGCTCAGAGGGGATGTGATGATGGCCTTGGGGTAGCTGCCAAGAGAAAGAATCCCTACATCCTTCATGAAGTCATGCTTCCCCAGGAATAAAGGTCCCTCTATACCAAATTTTCCTTGTGTGGTTTCCTTCCCATTTCTCTGACTTCAGGGAGCAGGAGCTTCTCTAGCCATTGCCACCTCAGCTCCTGCAGGTGACAGTATGGCTTTATGCTGATTTATTAAAAATCTCCCATTTTATGGCTCCCGTGTACTCTCGGGAGTGTGAGCACGTGACCAGGATAATGACAATCTGTCTCCCTGCTAACATTTCTCTACTTTGGTTATTTGTTTGATAAAGTGAAGAGCTTCCCTTTTGCTGCCCTTCATCAGAGCTTAATGTCTTTACTTTGGGATCAATATACTTTATGAATAATTTTATTTCCTTCTATTTTTATGGTCTTTCCTCCTCATTATCATACTGAGTTTATTAGCTGGTGCCGTCAGTATCTTTACCCTGTCATATGTTCCTGAGGTACAGTAAATATCACTTGTGTTGTAATTAATATGCACACCCTCTGCAGTAATTAAAGTACAGACCTCTTCAACCAGCTGAGCTTCTGCACTAATTCCACCTTATCTTCATAATGAACTTATTGTAATCAGAAACTACTACTGAATATTGTTCAGTAAGGCTAGAAGAATGAAATCTAACGAGATGCAATAATATTTGTGAACATGTTAATATAAAAAATGAATTTAATTAGCCTAAATCTAATTAAATTTCCTGTACAATTAAAAGCCCCCCTTCCTTCCATTTTTTAAAAAATTAACAAGTGCCACATTGCTGCCCTTTCCGTCAGTCCTACTAGGAAGCCGACCGGACAAATGTTGTCTTTCCCCGTAAGATACCACATCCCTACACGAACCAGCACTGGATAGTGACTTAGCAAGTGAATCTCTGAGCCACTTATCAGACTCTGAGCAAATATGAGATATGAACTTTATAGAAATAATTTATCAAAGCAAATATCCAAAATATAACTGCATTCAACACTAGCCACTGCTGTATTATATAAGATGTTCCATGGTTTATTCCTTACCCTAAAGAGTATATGAGGGAAGTGTTATATGAATTTAAGGCTTATAACATGATATTATGCTATAGATAGATTGATGATAATGGTAGTGGTGATAATGATGATGATGATGATAATGATTGATGATAGGTAGATAGGTATATACATACATACATGCATGCACACATACATACATACAGAAATATAAAGTAAAGCAAAGCACCATCCTGTCACCTCAAATGGAGATGATAACCACATCCCATATCTTTTTCCATGTGGCCAAGTATTTACAAGCTACTCCACAATATTTTAGTTACCAATACTGTACTATTGTATTAATATTATTATACAATATTATTAACTGCAGCCCTTTCTTTACCAGGGGATCTCTGGACTTGTTCATCCTACATAATCACATCTTTGTACCTATCCTCTATCCAACTCACACCCCAGACAAAAGTACAGACTGTGATTCTATGTGTTTGAATTTTTCCCCTTAGAATCTCCATAAAGGTAAGATCAATCAGAGGCTTTTCTGCCTGTTTTTCCCTACTTAGCACAGTAGATCAGCTTGTGTTGTGACATAAATAATGAGTATTTAAATTCTGTAAATATGTATTGGACCTTTTCTAGAAACAGTGCAGACAATAGATGGCATAGAATTTCTAAGTCTAGCCTTTGAGCTCGCCCCTTCTGGGGATGGGAGAGAATGTTTTGAGAAGGACACTAGATTGTGGTGCACATGTTATGTTCAGTGCTGATGGACTGGAGGATCTGTGTGCACTGTGAATCTGTGATGCAAAATCCTAAGTTTCGATACAGAAGTGACACAAAGGCTGGATCTGATGGCATGCATTGCACCTTTACTGTCTCACCGACACGGTCATGAAACATGTCAACAAGGAACGTGACATGTCCAGACCTACTAGAAGCAAGGACCCATCAAAGGAGTCTGGGTGAAAGAGAAGGAGAGAGACCACATCACCACAACAGTGTCCATAAGACTTTTGTTCTCAAAGGACTCCTCATAGCGGGGAGACTATTCACAGGAATTACTTGGATCTTGGAATTGAAGAACTCACTCCTGAGGCTGCAGGCTTAGCTAAATTTGCTGGAAGTAGAGCCCTAAGCACACTCACAAATAGAAATGCAAATGTGAATTAAGATGACATCACCCCCTCCATTATTTTCATTGAAACCATCTCAATTTGGGGAGTGAGACCTGGAAGGCATAGTAACCAACGGCCTTGGACCTTGGAAGTGAACATGTGCCAGCCCTGAGGTTGTAGGATCCAAACTCCGCCACACATGGTGCCTCACCTTCATCTTCTGAACAACAAAGGATCAACTACAAGAAAATGAATGTCTTTTCCATACCAAGTTTGATATCAACACAATTGGGAAATCATGTGGAAGTATGTAGGATACCATCCATGCTATATCTTTTCAAATCTGCCAAGGGTCTTACCATAAAATATAATGTACCCCTCATTATATCACCTACCTATGCCCCAGCCTCGATTGCCATCGTACCCTATCATTGGCTCAGTTCCCACTCATCCTGACCCTTTACGTACAAACCACCTTTTCTTATTCTTAATGCACTAAGTATATTGAAGTTTTGGAAATTGGTTTATAGCAGGTCATCTTGATGATGACATAAAAACCTTTTAAATTACATGGCCGTTATCTCAGACAGAGGTACCTCATAAGGAGAGCCATGAAACCGCCCATGAAATTATCTTAGGAGGCAATATTGAACTTAAGCAAATATAGAAATGTGTAAAGATCAATCTGAAGCTATGCAGTTTAAACCAAAAGAAATAAATAAAGGGAGTCATTGCCTGACAAAATACTCACTCTGTTTTAAAGATGCTTTAAAGATAAACATGATTGTCCATTTCAGATGTGCTTATTATGCCTTGGTAAAACCATCATAAGGGGAAAATATCTTAAGTCAAAAATGCATTTAATACGCATAACCTCCCAAATTCTGGTAAATTTCACTGTTACATATGACATACGTGGTACACACACACAGTATACTCAGAAGAAACGCTGGTAGGTAGGAGTGTGTGGACATTCTATCTTTAGGATACTATCTTTACTACCTCCTGAAAGCCAGTAAGATGGCTCATTGGACAAAGTTTCAGTGGATAGTCCTGAGAACCTGCATATAGGTGGAATATGAAAAATAACCCCCAAAGTTGTCCTCTGGCAACCATACAAACCTGCATCTATGTACCCGCATCATACATACAATAATACTTAATCCATTTCTTTTTTGAAAATCATTCAATCCAGAATGCTGGCTGATTTATAATGAAGACTGAGCATGGAAAAGCTTTTAGTTATACATGTGTCTGTTCTATTCTCTCTCTCTCTCTCTCTCTCTCTCTCTCTCTCTCTCTCTCTCTCTCTCTCTCTCTCTTTCTGTGTGTGTGTGTGTGTGTGAATGTGTGTGCTTGTGTGATATGTACATAAGAAAATAATATTTAAGCTAATCTAGTAGACTTTCCTATTACCCCCAAACCTTGCCTTTCTGTTGACTCATCCTATACTGATAAAAATTTATCACTGGAGGGCAGGAAAAGTTATAAATTTAACACTGGTGTTGATAATGAGTCTTTCCTTTTTAAAGGATAGGCATGGCTTGTGCACATTTTGTGTTCTTATTTTGCATATTGGGGACAGTTTGAGAGTGACACCAGCAGCACCTGCACAGTTGTACTTCTTCTGAAGCTTGTGTGTAAGCAAATGGCCTTTTTATTAAGTCACTGGCAACAGCAGTGGCCAAGTCCAGCACAGAAGCAGAAGAAAAGGCACCAACTCTGTGATAAGTTCCACCAGCAGGACGATCAGCTTCCACTGATTCGCTGACATAAAACTGATTGAAAAACAACTTCTGGGGGGGGCTGCACTCATAGGAAGATGTTAGTAAAACGAAGGGTAACATGAGACATCTCGACATGTATGAGATGCAAACAGAAGTGGTCATATTAGGAAATACACATAATGCAAATTCCGAATTGAAGACACTAATGAGAAAGAGGAAACTTTGAAATACCAAAGATAAACTATTCTGTTATACTTACATATATATTATATATATTCTCATTACACACACATATATATGCATATATATGTACTATTTGAACACACACACACACACACACATATATATATATATATATATATATATATATATATATATATATATATGTTCATTACTACTTCAAATAGTAAGATTTGTCCTTTTGTTTCCCAGAATTATTGAGTTTACAAACATTTGATCAACTGCATGTTAGAATTGCCATAGTTTCAATGTGTGGTTGTTTCTCTTTGATCACATAAAAATGCTAAATTATATTCCATCATTTAAAACAAACTCCAAACTATTTTTTCAGTTCACTGGATGAGATTTTGAAATTAAAATTCAATATTTATACTCACCCCCATCTTATGACAGTAGAAGTGAGTGAAGGTTCTTTTGAGCTCAACTGCTACAGTGATGAAAGCTGTGCTTGATAGACATAACAATACTTTGGTAAGGATTAAGTGATGTTTTGGAATGCAAGTCAACTCAAACAGAACCAAGTCTCAGATAATAATAAAAAGTAACTATAGACAATGCTCACTTTTAACATTGTTATTGTATACATCTTGATTCTTCTTTCTTCAGACCTGACATTCCAAAAGAAGAATGAGTAGAATTGCTTGTTGGGTCTTCGGTATGTAGTGTCTTTGTTTCACTCAGAAATAGAAGGGTCAAGAACTGGGAAAGTTGCCCCTGTGCAACCCTCCGATGTGAATTCAGAGTCAAAACAACACAAACAGATGAGCAAGAGTGAGTTAACGTCAATTACACCTTTATTTTACCCAGTTATCTATATTCAGCTTTCTTTTCACCCCAAAATGTTGTGATCCCAAAAACAAATCAGAGTGTGACCTTTTAGCTAAACCATCATGGATCGTTTGCCTAAATTTCGTTTCATAAATGATAAGATTCCCCACATGTCTCCAAGAAAACACTGAGACACTTTTTTAGGACTCCGATGGAAAATGATTGTTGTGAACTCATTTAATGCCTGTGCCTTCCACAGTGGAACACAAGGAAAGAGTTATTGAGGTAGCTAAAACAAAGCAAGATATATGGTAGAAAGAGAGAAAAACATTTTCCTCGGGTCTGCACGCAGCAGCTCAGAACCCATGAAGGAGATGAATGAACTGAATTGGTATTTTCAGGTGTCAGTTGCTGAGTTATAACTTCTTGCAATGCTACGAGGTATTTGCAACACACAAAAGCATTCTGAAAATAAAAGCGTCAAAGAACCCTCCGGCTCCACTGGTAGCACTGTACCTTATTATACATCGGTGTGCACTTGAAATTGTTGGTTTTATGTGTCATCCCTGTTTCTCTTCAGACATCTTTGGAATGCTGGTTCATTCCCCCACACCAGCAATCACGAAAGGGACTGGGAGAAAGTACTTCCTCGTTGCTTTGTTAACTCGTCGCAAACTCTAATTGGATAGAGGTATATACAAACATTTAAGTTTCGCGTGAGGAAGTTATTTTAAGAAATAAGATGTGAAGTTAGCTTTTTCAATAATGAACGTCTATTATTTGGTATATGATGAAGCCCACTTCACAATCACATTGCTGTACCCTTCTCATTGGCAATCAACACCCTATGCATACAGGACTGGACACTTCCCTTTGTGAATTACAAACTTCAGAAATCGGAGGCTATTCCTGGAACACGTGTAAAGCCCCAGAAGGACTCGACAGACACATAGACAGGAGACACCCTGCTTTTTAGCCAGTAGGAAGGCTGGGTAAAATGTTCTAAATGTTCTACCTTCTCTTTGTACTTGCGTGTCTAAAATGAAGATGTTTTACTTTGCACAAGTGCACCAAGGGGTATTTTACGTGCATCTTGCACCAAGAGCATCTTTGCATTCATGATAAAACCGTCCCTCTGGTTGACCCTTCAGACAGCACAATGAGATGAATTCCTGGTCACCTAAGACTTGTCACCCGTACTATCTCAAGGGAACTTGTTCGCGCATTAAAAGGAAAACAAACTATAAATATGGGGAGCTTTTGTCTTGGTTTGCATTGAAAATTTGTATGTAAACATTTCTTTGTTTCAATTTGATCCTTGACGTTGCTGCTATTGTTATTGCTAACCAGTAAGTCTGAACGATCAAATGTTTGTCTTAATAGTGAACTATTGAGGTGGTTGTTTGATTGGAAGGTGCTGAACATGTATTCAAATGTGTTCTAAAGAGGGGTTTTACATATTAAATAATATAAGTTTAGAAAACCTTTTATCAGGCTGGGAAGGACTTAGCATCTTTCTGTAACATATAACATTCTAATGTTCTAAAAGGCAGTAAGAAATATAAGAAACTTACAATCCTTACCTTTGAAACCAATACTGAACTCACGTTAGCAGTTATAATTTCCACAACTCATCTAAAAAAAAATGCCTCTACTCATAAAATTCCCTCCTTACAAGTGTCTTTGGCTGTACTTCTATGAAGAGACAAAATCTGTATCTTTTCTCTAATTTGAGAGTAGACATTGACCCCTAGGGTGTAGCAGAAGTGCTCTACTGATCAAGTCATGTGGGTTTTTTTTTTTTTCAGTGAAATACTCATTCTTGCAGCCTTCTAAGAAGTCTGAGACTATGGGCTTGATATGTGGCTCAGTTCTTGCAGAGGACTCCGATTTGGTTTCCAGCACCAGACTGACTGAATCACCTGTCTGTAATTCCATCACTAAAGGACAAAATCCCGGCCTCCTCTGCCCTCTGCTGGCACTTTTGCTCACATGAACACACACACACACACACACACACACAATTTTAAAAATAAAATAATATCTTTAAAACAAAAGAAGTCTGAGAACACTATGACATAAGTAAACCTAAACTGGCTCAAAGGAGAAAGCACTTTCTGGGGCCACAAGATCACATGAGAGCGAAGTGCTGGCTTCCTACAGGACCCCATCCTCCATCTCTAGCAAACCTCCAAATTGGGATGTTTTCCAAATTCTAGCCCACGAGAAAACCATAAGAAATAGAACGCAGTCGTTTTCAGTCACAAGTTTTTGGACGTTTATTTGCTTACGTATATGAATTTGCTTGAGTGCTTATTGAATTCAATCTCTTCCTGGCAATCTCCTGAGCTCTGGATCCTGTAGAGATTTTTTTTCCCTCAAACGAGTTTAATTAACTTCACCTTCTAACATGGCTCTTTGGACATGTACTACAATATTAATTTATTTTGTAGGTACTGTATAAAATGTAGCAATGTTTATTATTAATTTATAAATTCAGAATGTAGATTTCAGTTAATTCCATTCCTTTCCATGGTGTGTATGTTGTATGTACATGGCTGTTGATTGATATGCTGCTCTCGTATGGATAAAGAGACTTGGTGCGAGAGAAGCACACGTTTATTCCCCGTGTTGGGAAATCCTGAAATCTACGGTCCCTTTAAGTCAGTTGCATTCTTCAGTTAGACGAAAGCAGACAACTTCTTGCATTTGAACACATGACCGTTATTGGTGTTAAGGCACTCATTCAAAAGACACTGTGCTTTTCAAATATTCTAATCATTAATAAGCAAGAATTAGACTAATTGTTAATAAAATATTCATACCTTAAAGCAAGTTTAATTTAGTAGTCTGCCGCTACTGCCATGTGTAGCTTAAAACCCAGGATGGATTCTCGAGAAAGTGGTGCCCATACGTCCCTGTTACAGTCTTCACTCCCACCACTAGTCTATGCTGTTGCACCAAGTTCAGCAGCCTAAAGCTGCTGGAAAGATCACAGGTTTATCGAAGATTTTTACCTCACTGGAAAAAAGTCAAATTTTGCCTTTCCTTAATTAGAAGCAGAGAATTTAAAAATAATTCTGTTCAGAAAAACATATTTTGGTCCATAAATTTAAGTTTTAAAAACTTATGTCAATTCCGAAATGAAAATTCAGAAAAATCTTTTTTAGGGGATGAGGAAACCTCCCCTTCTAATTTGAAGAAGCTGCTGCTCCTGCAGGCTCGCTAACATTCCGAGGTTCTGCTCATTTTTCTGGGTCGGCTGCCCTACATTTACCTGCAATTAATGAGTTTGCCACCGCTAAGACTTCCACTTCGGCCCTACATTTCTGCAAAACTGCTTTCCTCTCCCTTCCCTTTAGCATTGCTATGTCAAGAAACTGAGCAGTGGAAGCAAGCATTTGTTGGAGTTTTCCTGTGAGATGTACTGCAGTAAGGTCTTCACATGTGTTTTCTATTTAAATCTCCCATTAACATGTTAAAATATTATTCATTTTTTAAGGATTACAAAACCCATGGGACACTTGCGGAACTCACTCACTCAAGGTCACAGTAAGTAGTTGTAAAACAAACACATGTTACCGTTCAACCTTACTATTTGAACTCAGGACTGGAAGGGACCTTCAGATTTTGTCTGCCCCGATTTAATGCTTCATTCTCCTCGAATGTATCTGAAAACTTGCCACACGCCTGCATAGGAACATCTCTGTGATGGCCACAATTGTTTTCTATCT
This sequence comes from Rattus rattus, assembly GCF_011064425.1. Classification (NCBI taxonomy): domain Eukaryota; kingdom Metazoa; phylum Chordata; class Mammalia; order Rodentia; family Muridae; genus Rattus; species Rattus rattus. The sequence continues at coordinate 91,569,373 of NC_046164.1, read as the reverse complement.
CTAAACACAAATTCACTGTATCTCCTGCAAGGTTATTTTCAAAGAGATGTTATCAGTATTGACGCTCTACTTAAGTAAAGAGCTCACCTTTCTAAACTCCACAGTTCAGTCAAGGCTTAACTCCAAGGCTTCCTCCAAACCTAGCTAGCCAGTTCTGCGGCCCTGAGGCTGTACTAGATCCCCCTGTCTGTCTGTGGTTTAGATGCTCTCCAGGCATCCCAGCCTAGAACAAGCTCCTCACTGAAGCAACCATAGCAAACCCCCATTCTTCTCCTTTGTAAGCCAAACATCTGTTTCTACAGCAAGTCTTCCTCGTTCTCCTTCATTAGTGCTGCCTCAAATTCCTGAGTAAAATCTGCAACTCTTTCTGAACTATGCTTTCTGTATCACAGAGGTAGGGCCAAGGGAAGTCTAGTCCATTCAGACCGTGATAATCAAAGCACAGAAAGCAATTTTATCAATGTAAGCCCTGTGAAACTTTCGAGGAATTGGTAACATGGAAATTAGCACCCAAAGGATTTTCAAGGAACTGGTGGAAGTGGAACGGAAGAAGTCTGAAATCAGAACTCTCATGATGCATCCGGGAGCAAGAGGGCTCCTGAGAATGGGGTTCTCCATCACGTGTGATCCCATTATGGAATCCTCTTGTCTGTACTTGAGTGTCTACATATCGGTGATGCTTTCCCCAGGTCTCACTGCTTCTTAGAATTCATACAACCCTTGCCACAGATAACGTTCTGTCAAATATTATAATTGTGCAACTGACCAAATGCAAAAGTCAGTAGCTCTGACCATCTAATCTCTTGGCTTGATCTGGCAATTTTTTTCCCTTAGGATAGTCCCATTTTTGTGTAGTTTTCCTTCAAGGAACTTGCAGTATTTTAGCAGAAAGTATGATTGAGAAATATTTGATAGATGCAGACATGCATGCATAGCTAGATCATTAAAACCAAAACGAGTTTCATTATTTCAGAATATATAAGCAATCCTTCAAAAATGTCTGTATTCAAATGACAAATGACATCCTCTCAATAAAACCCTTAAAAGCTTTTATAGTATTGTACTGTCATGAGTTCTGCAGAGTGTATTCCAAATGGCATTTAATAGGATTTTAGTTAATTGAACCAAATATTTGACTGAAATAAAAGGAATAAAGAATAGTTTTTCAGAGTTGTTTTTGATGAAGCTATAACTTGCAGTTTACAAACTGTATCTTTTTGACTTCCCGTAAAGCAAACACAACTTATATACCACATGCACAACACCTTCAGAATCGTTATTTAAAAGTACAAAGCCCCCACTTATAATTGCAAACTGAAATACCCAGAGTAAACTGAAGGTCATCTGGGCTCAGGCCATCGTTACAAAGAAAAGAAAAATATGTGCATTTTTTTTTGCTATAGTTACTGGTGATTTGTACTGTGGAAAATATATTCAATATAAGTACTTTATGTAAGTAATATATGTGTGCTTGCTTTATTTTTTTTATAATGAAAAAACATGACTCAGAGTAGCACTCGATAAAATAAAGAAAAAACAACATGGACTACTTGTTACCTCATGATTCAGAAAAGGGAAAGAAATTAAATTCCTAAACTGAAATGTTTGAGATATAATTAGCCTTCGGTAAAATTCACTGTGAAGTGAAAATTCATTTTTAATCTTGAAATATATTTTCCTTTTCCTATTTTATCTTTGTTTTAATTTGCTAGTTAGCAGTGCCCTGAAATATTAATAATTTGTTTAATAAATTCCTTCTACCCCTTAATAGATTTTTAATGAAGAAATCTATCTTACAGATTTCTGTGAGAACTGATACTGCACACTTTCTGAACATGTTAAATTAGTGACCCACTGAATAGTTACATCTGGGCCTTTGTCCTTTGCTGGCTGCTGGCTTTGTTCAAATTTTCCTAGAAGCTTTGTGCAAAGAAAACATTGTTGGTACTGTTATTTTAGGTATATGAGGAAGTACAAGGAAAACATTTCACCCCAAAGTTCACTTATAAAAGAACTGGAAGGTTTTATTCCAGAGTAAAATGACAAATCATTTATAATTAGCATCATAAGTAAACTAAGTCCACAAAATCTAAACCTTGGAAGGGAGTCTGAGAACAAGCTTACACACACTTCCTGTCAACCAAGCAAGAACAACCTTAGATTCTAACATTGCTCTACTTTCTACAAAAAAAATTATGACACTGTTTTTGTGGATTAACTAAATAAATCTCTTCTCCATGGTAATTTTCACACACAGGAAGGTCGCTTCTGGGAGTACAGTGTACTCTAGGAGAGAGACTGGAATCTTGACTCCCCAGTGGATTTCTCTTCACGGTTATGATTCTAAAGCACAATGCTTAATTTTGGATACAGGTAAACACACAGAGGAAGGATGTGGACACTTTGGCATCCCAGTCTTTCCATATCCTTGGAGAAATGTGTGACTCGGTGTGTCTGGGATAGACTGGCAGACAATAACCGTGAAAAGACTGTGGTTTCTATAACCAATCACATCTGCATCTGCTCTTTGGCACCTCTGTTTATTATTTGACTTTCGATTTTCATATAAGTTCTCTAAGTCTGTATTTTATGTTCCTGACCTTACAGGACAGGGGGAAAAAATGGGAGAAACATTTACTGCCATCCTAACACTCACCAGCAACCTGGCTGCTGTGGTGCTGGCAGTTAAGCTTTCTCTAGGTGCCTAATTGTTTTCTGAAGGAAAAAGGGAGAGGACTTGGAATGAGCCTCAGAAAGAGTTCTCAGTGTTTGTCATAATTACTCATCAAAGGCTAATGCAGACTTGGGCTCTCTGGAGGTTCTTTGGGTAGGTATACATTTTGAATATTTTTAACTTTCCAAACATAGAAAGTGAGGAAAAGGTTTTTTTTTTAAATTTTTCTATATCTGTTCTATATCTCTGAGAAAAAGTATAATGGCATAGCTTTGGCTCAACAGTTATTAATATTTTATAATATTAATAACTTAATTTGAATTATGATTCTTTTATTACACACAAAATTATACACAGTATATTTTCTGTGTCCTTGTCTCTCAGAGTTTCCCAAACTTTTTATCTCCAGAGACACGTCATGAGAGATACTTTAAGAAAATAAAAAAGAGAAAAGTTAAGTTCTATAGTAAAGTACATTAATATAGGCTGAAAGTCTTGAGAAACTTTACAGAGATTAAAACTATACAACTCAAGGTCTCACTGCTAGCAGACACAGAGAAATCAACCTCAACATGACTAGGAAACCCTCTCCCTGATAATTAGCTTACATAGTGCCAGAAGATGCTCTAGACGGTTCTGAGGGGGAAAAGACATCAGTGGTCTTACATAGTGCTAGACCGGATGCTCCAACACTGACCTGCTAGCAAGATGTGCTCACTGGTGACATGGAGGTATGACAGTTATGTGAGTAGTCGTTTCCTCCTGATTGAATATGAGGCCTGCTCTATGTGAGGGAATGTCAGGTCTGGCACTGGAAACCTAATCAAAAGCCCAAAACTGGAAAGATCATAGGCTCTGGGGTGGTAACTTATTGCAGTTGATTTTGCCAATACTCAGGCTGTCAAACTGCCTTTTATATATTTAAATTTGTGCCCATAGACGTGTGCTGCACTTTATTTTAGCCAGTGAAGCTCGTTTATGAAGTAGGTAGCGGTTAATGCAGAGACTCATAGCTGGTCAAAGTGCTAAGTTTAAATAACTGAGTGCTCAGTTGTGGCTGTGTCATCTCGATCAACCCCCATCATCAAAGGCCCAGAGAACATCACAGACGGGGAGACAGAGGTGGCGACTGTGAAATGGTGACTTCTTTATATGACGTGGCTGTTTCATACATCGACACATAATAACTGTGGTTAACTGCACAAGATAAAGCCAGTCAGAATTCGAGCATAAACATTGAGAAACTCATGAGTCTCCACCCCTATCAGAGGAGCTATGGTAGTCACTGGTGTCTGAGGAAGGAGCCGTGACTCTCCTTGAGGAATGGGACCATGAGTATGTTGCTCATGCCTCGTTGGAAGTTCACATGCACATGTGTAGCATCGAATTGACTCAGGGTTACTGATAATAGAAGAAATGAAAAGAAGACGTGAAGTTAGGGAAATGATGGGGTTGTTCTTCAGTGAAGAAGATACTAGTGAATGGATTTTATCAATATATGCTGTATAAATGTATAGAACTTTCAAAGAACAGAACGTATTTGTTGCAGTACAATTAAAAAAGTGGTTTCTTTTATCCCACACTTAGAGCTGGCACCATTGGTCCACATAGCATCTGTGGGATATTCTCATCTCAATGAACAAAGTGTCTTACCCACTAAGCTTCATCCTATATCAAACTGCTGATGGCTACTCTCTGAGCCTGGCAGTAATCTCTATACCCATCTAGTTCCCAAGGCAGGTTGCTACCATGTCATGCATACACATACCAATTTCAAGGTGGGCCCAATGTGGCCCATCACCACACATTCTCTTGAACTCAATTAAATCACCACATGAAAGAACAATACCACACATAACCTCTGACCCAATTGATAAGATATAATGGTTCACAAAACCCTGTGCACAGCCATACCTTAAGAATAGTCAAAACAACATGTAAATGTACAGAAAGAAATCTTAACATCGGCCTCCATGTTCTCTTGGATGCTTCCTCTCCTCTCACTCAATCTCCTCCTGTCTCTAAAACTTTTCTCCTGCCCATCCTTCCTTCTTGTCCCATGACAGGCCTCATTCTATCCTGTACCTACCTTCACCTGCATAATGACATCAACCTACATGTATTATTAAAATAAGCAAATTACTTCTAGGATGTCTGCTAGGACAGCCCAAAGAATACAATACATAGCTCTACACATTTTGCTTATTCATAGCATTTTGCGACCAGTGCTTAATGGAACACGTGCTTGGAAATACAATAACTTCTACCTTCTCAAAATAGCTGCATTTCTACAGTCTATGACTGTAGATTTCTAAGTAGGTTAGATGTCCAGATGGTGATGCATTCTAGTAGTTGCAAAGACCAGCTCTGAATAGGCACCATCCACTACCATACATTTCTCAGCAACTCCAAGAGAATCTGCCATGGAACTACCAAGGTAGTTTCCATGTTTGTTTTCATCCTACAGAGTTGCCGTGATTTGCTGAAAAAAGCCCAAACTGAGAAATGAAAAAGTGACATAGTCAAAACACAGAGAAACTCAACAGGAACACTCATATGGTATACATGCATTAATGAAAGTAGATAGTTTACACTGATAATCACATATGTTTACAGACATGATTGGAAAAACCATGAATACTTAACTATAGGCAAACTAGACTCAAATTAAAAAGTTAAGTCACAGCAAATCTAATTATTCCAAAAAGAATCAGGAGATGTTTGCTATTGTTCCTGCTAGGACCCAGTCAAATAACATACTACATGAGTAAGACTGTCTGCTCATGGAAAGTGACATTCTTTTCCCCCATATACTTGCTAAATATAAAGAAAAACTTAAAAAAAAAACAGGAGTTTATTTAAGCTTTATATAACAGATAGATTTACATACAAAAAGAAAGAAAATGCAGCCATTGTTTACTAGAGTCTAGTAGTAATTGATTTAAACGCACAATAAGTAGTTTCCCAAATCATATTTTCATTAGAGTTCTAAGATCTCATTAGTATACAAGAAGAATTAGCAAAAGAGTTAGATGAGGCCTTTTCTGAATAGAAAACTCTACAAAATGTGGCCTAGGTCAACAATAAACAAACCATGCAAATTATCTAAATAAGTTGGACATCTGGGGGTATGCATTTACTGGATGGCATGGAATGAAGCCTGTTAGTATAAGAAAACAGCACACGCATTAAAAAGTCTCATGTGTCAACTGGGATTTGGATTATAGTCCATCAAAGGGATTGGGCATGGATAATTTCCATAAGGAAAAAAAATTTCAACTAAGCAGGAGCAAAATTTAAGAATAGAGTGAATAAAAGAAGTAATGCTGAGATGAAAAATGTGGCCTAAAAACTCAACATGGAGCAGAAAGGAACTCCTACGAGGTGGGAATCTCACATGTACAGCACTAAGTTGTATATTAAGTGTTCGCATGCCTTAATTAAATATTAGTGATTTGCTCAAAGAGCAATGAGTTTTGTTACAAGAATAACTTTGCGGTAGTCAAATAACTTGTGCTGGAAAAGTCAGAGAAAAATCAAGCATTCAAACTTGTAATTACTTTAGATAAAGAGGGAAGCACACTTACCTTTCGGGAGTGTTGTGAGCTAAACACTTATGTCCTCCCAAAATTTATATGCTGAAATCCTAAGCCCTAATATGCTGATAGGAGATGGGACCTTTGGGACATACTCACGAGACTGCAGCTCTCATAAGTGTGATTGGTACTCACCTAAAAGGGACTTCATAGATCTCTTAACTCTTCTTCCATGTGAGAATCCCCCAAGAGAACATCTGTTTATGACCCAAAAAGTGAGCACTCATCCCACACTAAGTCTGTCAGCCCACAGTTAGGACTTTCTGGCCTCCAGAACTGGAAAGAGTATGTTTGCTTTTTAAACTACCCAGTGCGTGATTCTATTGTGATTTGTTGATGTAGCAATCCAAACAGATACATTACCAACTGACAAGCTAACACAATTTAACCAATGGGTTAGAAGACCTGATGCACAAGCTTGGCCCTACTATTTGTTTCCAATTAATTAACCTTAGGTAGATCATTGAAACACATGAATTTTTAATACTGAAGTGATTAAAAACATATATTTTGCAGACTCTGTCTAAAGGTTGAATGTTGTTTCAAATTACCTGCCTGACAAGGTTTGTCCAGCCAGTGTAGTAGTGGCATGAATATTATTTAAGCAACTAACCATTTTTTGATTAGTAAACCTGTCCATGGCTTTCAGTATTCCCATCCTACTAACCCAAATATTTCCAACCATTTTTGCGTTCTTCCACATTACTATTCACATCTGTGTTTTTGTTCATTTGATGTATATTTATTCAATGGTCTTAGATTATTATGATAAGTTATTTTCATAAATCATGCCTTCCTTTTGAATCCTATGACAATTAAGATACCAAACTGGATTGCTCACATCAAGCTATCAAACTATGAAGTCCATTTTTTTTTCTAATCTTGCTTTTAGTAAGACTCAGTTACACAAATCCTTGTTATTCTTCCTTTTCATCTGTTGTCTACAACGTATTTTAATTCAAAGATGAAAGGACATTTTAGCAGTATCAAACAGTATTTATCTGTGAGGATATTCTAAGCCATTAATTGAATGAATTAAATGTTAAAATACAAGCAAATAATCATGGAGACCAACAAGGAGAGGAGATGATGTCAAATTACTTTTTCACTCTAAGTCAAACACAACAGAAGAATAAATGTGATGTTTTCAGATAAGAAATCCATTTTATAAAATATTCATGCTTCAAACAGTTAAGAAAATTTGATTTAGATGAGCATCCTTTGCCCATTAGTTACATTTGATGAGTTTGTACAATTAAGTAAGTGCATGCTAGTACCTGACAAGCTTAAGATGCTCAAGCCAGAAAACCCAGATTTCAGGATTTGGTATTTGTGGTTCTTGGCCTCTATTTTTCTTGTATTTTTATTTCAAAAATGGAAATTGTGTTATAAAACTGTGGCATAAGTTGTGAGACATGTTTTAGTCCAGAACACAGCACATTGTGGCCCTTCAGTTAATATTAACCTTGTCGTAGAAACCTTTCACAATTCCATTTTAACCCATTTGATTTTCAAAATAATTTAAACTAAAACTAGTCCTAGACCTAGCCTCAAATAACACATTATATTTAATTAAGGATAGCATCTACTTTGAGGTATTTATAAAAGCATTTTTATTTCACACAGAATTTCAGCCTGATGTATTTTCTCTTAAGGTGAAATTACTTCTTCTAAATACCTAAAAAGATGCTAAATGACTCAGATGAATCTTTTCATTTAAGATCATTTTAATTACAGTAGTGACAACAGATGCATATATGTTCATTAATAAAAGATAATTTGTAGCTGTGTCCCTCTGAAAGTCAAGCCAGAAAATTATAGATCATATTGAGATGCAAAAAGAAACACTGCTCTGTAAGTCAAATGCTCCATTATTAAAAACTGTCATCCCTTATGAAATTCAGAACTAGCAAACTGAGGAAGAGAGTAACCATTTTAAAATGTCTGGAGGGGATTCCATAGCAACATTTAAATGCATTACTACTCAAACAATTTGATTGGATTATAAAATATTTAAAACTGCAGCTGTATTTACTGTTGATTATTTTTATTTCAAGATCTTCACAGAAGAATGCTACAAGTTTGCAGAGCTATTTGTATTGTGCTGATAAAGATCCACCATGTGAAATGAACAATCCATAACATATATTTACATCAAGAGGACAAAAGCAAAAATAGAAAAAACTCATCATTTTAAAAACTATTATCTCTGGATAGGGAATAACTTAAAATGCAGTCTAGTTGAAATATACTAAAAATTAACAAAATATTAATAAAGTACTTATGATATAAAATTATCATAATTCACCACATATAGTCCCACATAAAGTTACAAATGTTGTGTGAAGGTATAAGTATAAGAAATGTAGCAATTCTGTTATTTTTGTCAACAAAGGTAAGGAATAGAACTACCCCAGCCTGGAGATTCAATTTTAAGGAACTAAATTTTGTTACATTCTATTACCATATTATTAAAACATAGAGAACAGACTGAGATGTAGAAATAAATGCAAATGTCTTAGCTAGAATGATAAAATAGCCGGGGAAGTCCAGTTATAAAGCATTCCATTGTGGTCACATCTTTCTTTCCAAGACAGAAAAGGAGATACAGTCTGACAAGATCCCTGGTGGGCAAAAGAAGCCTCCACTCTTGACTCTCCACTGTGCACAATGAAGCTGCCTCTTCACAATGAATTACCAAGTGTTCATGGATGTAAACACCAGCAAGCGCTTCACTACTGACGCAAGCAATCCTTCAGCTAAAGTTTCAGCTTTAAGCCCACCCCATATGCCCACAGTCCTGTAGGCAGCTGGTCCTAATTTCAGGTTAGCCTATACATTCAGGGTACTCATGGAATCGGCCCATCCATCTTAACCCAACAATAATAATTGTGCTAGTACTATACTAAAAGTGTTTTATATTCATTATTTGTCATATATTTTAATAAAAATAAAGTGGTCATTAGACACATTTAACAAAGAGAGAGAGAGAAAACAAATGCTCACATAATTAAGTATTTTGACCAAAGTGGCATAGCTTGCAGGTGCTTCCCCGAGTCTGGGTTGAGGAGGGTCATTTCTTCAAGTGACAGGTGACCCTCTGCCTCTGAAATTAGACACACGACCACAGACTCCAGTTGCTTGACTTGAGGAAGGCACATGAGTTTTCTGATCTTCTGTTTATTCTTTGGTAAAATTAGGATCTGAGTGGTACCTGCGTGGTTTAGTCTGTTATGATGAACAACAATGAACACTCTCTAGCCAGTAGGCTGGAGAAGGTTTAAGAAATTAAGAGCTTGTAAACAGAACAGGAAATGTAGACACTCCAGAGCACTAGAGAGACACTTGTCAGAGTCCCCTTAGTAGCACAGCCATTACAGCTAAAGCTAGATCAGAGAGTGCCTTTGTGCCTACTGTCAACTAGCAACCCAGGTAATGGAATGAACTGGAAGAAGAAAATAACAACAATATTTGTGGAGAACTTGGGTGAAATAGAAATCACACGCTGAGAAAAGAGTATGGTGTTATACTGACCCTGTTCTTTCTTCACTTGGTCACTAAGTACTTTCCTGCCTTTTAGACTCTTATCACCACTGAAAGTAGGACTATAAATTTAGATAAATTGTTCATAGAGCAAGCTGATACCTCAGCTAACATCCTTAACATTCTCATCTACAAAAAAAAAGATAACACCTGTCCGTATGCCCTCAGCATGTATGTGAACTTTGTTCTATTTGTATGTGTGTTAATATCTAAAAATCTGACAGCAGTTCTGGGTGCACACTTTGTACTCAGAGCTGTTTTCCTGTTTTACACCAATCCCTCACTGAAGTTTTCAGAAGCCCCAAAACATTTAGTTTTGGATAATGGTATCTAAATACTTCTGAATTATTTTATGCAAGCATATTGAATTTCCTAATACAGAGATAATGTGCACATTATGTTTTTGACAAGTGAAATAAATGTTTGCTCAGCTGCATTTGAAGGAGAGGAGAGGGATTGTTCTGGATGTTCTTCAGATACATTTGTCACCACCAAATTTTATATGAAATCCTATAACTTTCCACACAGGAAAGAGCTTACTGGGGGAAAAAATGCATGAGTCACACAAGGCCAGTTATCTTATACCATAGCTGCACTTTGAGGCATATTGCATATTTGTAATCTAGAAGATGGAGGACAAATAGAATGTGCTAAGGTTGGTAATTTCAATGGTGACTACAGACTTACATTCCCTTAGCTAAAGCTGAAAATCAGCCCAACAGATTCTGACTATCCAGCAGTGATTGCTTCCAGTGTGTTAAGCTTAATTAAAAAAAAAATATCTTGTAAATCACTGAAAAGGAGAGCTACTGACTGATGACACGGGGCTCTTGAAACATATTAAAGAAATGGGGCAGTATGTTAAGCATGGAGTTCCGCCAAAATTCTCCCAGCTTTATTTTGTCTTCCTTTCCATATCCTTGGCTCTCAAAAATTCATTCTCAGTTCTTTGGCAAAAACGACTGGAAGAGACCAGAAGGAGGAGAGGGGGAGTGGACAGCTCATGCTAATGCCAGTCTTGATTTCGTTTTTTTTTTTTTTTTAAATTCCACTTTGTGCATAAAAAATATAGTTCATTTCTTATCCTGAGAGTTACCCGGGCATATGGCTCAATTGGAAACATCAAGGTTTTTAGTTCTTTTTAAAATGGCTTGCCTCTTTTACAGACTTTTTCTCAGAAAGATATACTATCATTCCCACTTTCAGAGTCTACCACTCTTGGATTGGACAAGGCTTCTCTCTTTCTGACCGAATAGGTCTTGACCATGATGATAGAAGAAATGACAGAGAAATGCCTGATTTCTATATCAGGATTGTGCTAGTTTGTGTGTTCAGGGTTTTGCTATTTGGACTCAGAGAGCGAACTTTCTCCTACTCTTTACTCTTGAATTGAGTTAAATAATTCTCAGATATCTATTAAATCCGTGATCGTGCCTTGAAGTCTATGAACCCGAATAAAGTTCTATGTTCTCGACTTTCCATGGTAAAATATAATGCCAAGTAATATATATTTAAGACCATTTCAATTTAGCTGAGGCCTTTCTAAATCAATATTGTGCTAAAATGGCATTGGCCTATAAGAATTAATGTCTTGTTTATATTACCCACCTGGGATGAAGTTTTACTTCAAAAAATAAAAATATATATGTGATTTTATTCATCATTCATTGGTTTGCAATAAATCTTGAATAAAGTCAGCTGTATAATGGAATCATTGGTATGTTGCAGATTCTGTCCAAAGTGGGGAAGAAAGGAAGAGAGCTTCAATTTATATCACAAATGGGATTACATACAAAATAAGAGATAAAGGGGAAAAAACTGGAAGGAGAGACACCATTTGTTCTTTGAATTACTTTCTGAGTATATAAAAATATAAGAAATATTGTTCTTTGTAACACTAGAAAGATTTCAAGGGCACTTTATAAAAGGAACTTTCGACTTCTGGGTAGCAACAATTTGAATCTGGAGGCAATTGTCAGCCACTCTTTCAATTTGTAGACTACAGCAGTGATTTTTATCTCTTCCTTCAGCTGCATTTGCATATTCTAGATCTAAATGTCTCTTGTAAACAAATATACATAGAATTTCATATGGCAAAAAAGTACAAGATGTAAAAATACATTCATATCTGGAAGCACAAACGTCTGCATCTAGAAACTCTGAAGGACCAAGCAAGGTTATACTTTTCCTTAGCATGCTCTTCATCTATTTTCCATGTTTCTTAGCTGGCAGGCAGCTAGGGGCTACGGTGTCAAGTAATGGAGTTGTCTTTCATTTGGATATAGTATATTAATGACAAAATACTAATCCATCCATCACCTTAAAACAAGTCAGTAAATTTTGGGAAAAAGTAAATCAGTATCTCCTTTAGTAACAGAAATCACATGTCTTTTTTAAATGAGCTATTATCTCCATGGGTTTCTCAGCTGAAGTTAAGAATCTAAAAATGATTTTCATCCATTTCTCATTAATATGCAAAAATATTCAAATTAGATAGTAATTAACCATCTACTCAGTAGAAAACCTTTCCATGATAATTTATGATAAACTCAGTTGCTGCTTTGATTGAGATTGATTTTTTTTGATGTTGGGAATCTATCATGAATACAAAAAAGCACCTGAAAAAATATTTTTAAACACCTAACTTACTGCTCAGCTAATTACATGGTAGCCATGTCCACAGCCGCGCATGTGCAGCTGAGGTTGTGGTAAATCTCACTGCAGAGCATAGTGTCTTTGGATGCCTCAGTCTAGCTGACTCCTATTGTTTGGGGCTTTATCATTGTTTAATTTAATTCACCCAACTGTCACAGTCTAGATGAGACTGCCTAACTAATGCAGAATTTCAATACATGGCCATCTCCACATATTCACAAGATGAATTGATTTCACAGGCTACTTTGCTCTATGGGCTTAGTCATGATTTGTAAACAGACTTCAGCTTTACTTTCTGCACATGAAAAACAGACCTCAGTAGTTGGTGATGAAAGGGTGCTTGTCAGGCCAGGGGAAGTCATTTTCATTCTCCACAACAAAAGCTGGAGTTGAGTATCAGTGACCATAGGGTATGCAACTAGATCTGAACACTGAAGACTGCTATTCAAAACGTTGCTCCCTGCGAGTAACAAAACCATGGGGACACGGTTAGTAACCTTCTGTTAGCATGGTTTCAATATACACAAAAGAAAACACCTACTACTTTCAGTAACCTACTTGGTTACACAGATCAACTCTGGGTGAGAATTCCTGGGGCAACAGATAAAAAGGAAACACTGACTCTGCCCAGCTGTCCATGGCTGCCTCAATCATCCACTTAAAAGCGTGTTATTGCAGGAGCAGAGCAGTTCACTTTTTTTTTTTTTTAACAAGCTTTTACCTTAGCTTGTATTTGTATGCAATAAAATTTCGGTACTATTTCATTTTGTTCTCTGACAAGCACAATGGAATTTACGTTTGTCATTTTCCAGATAGACTTGGAGGCCTGAGTCATAGGGCTATTGACAAGTTAATCAGTCACCCGGAGGAGCAGGGAGTGTTCTTTCTGATTTTCCTCCTCACTCACTTGAGTTTCCAAATATCTCTCAAAGATGACCTATAGCAGATCCATCATATGCTCTACAGCCATTGTTAGTTCTTCCTTGGTACTACTATGTCAGTCTCTGTGGAAGACATTTAGACATTTCCCTTTAAAAGGGAATGATCAGAAAATTCTTTACACACACACACACACACACACACACACACACACACACACACGCATGCACACACACAAATGCAAGTACACACCCATACCTGTAATTCCCAAGAATTCCCTAGAACCAAGCAGTTGATCTCCAACCCCTGCAAGACTACATCCATTGTTATCTTCAGGGAATAGGGCAAAGGGGGAATGATACCCTTAAGTGGCTATCTTGGGACTCTTCTGACAAGGTGAAATATAGGGTAATTAGTAACTAACCTGAAAACATTGTTCCGAATCTTCCCAGCAATGTCTGGGAAGGGTAATTATAGAGTCATGTGCATGAGCCTAAACAAAGAAGAAAATGGGCATGAAAAATAAGCAAAACCTCAGAATGTTTTTTGGAAAGGTGTCTTTTCAAAACTGCGATGTAAAATGATTGAAAATTTCACGACCCTGCCACTTCCCATAGGGTACAGCCAGCCCTCAGCATAGATAATATGCATGTGCATTCCTTCTGATAGGATTGTAAAACAACAGAATTGGCCACAGCCGAGGAGTTGCTGTGATTTGTGCTTTATGATGGCCCCTCCCTTCCATTTCCTGGTCAGCATTCTGGATGATTGTTCCATTTAGCACACATTCTCTGGTTTGTTTCTTTTGCTTCAAGTCTATTTTACATTTTCCTGTACCAAACTACATTTGCCATCTGCTGATCCAATTACTTATACAATCCAAATCCTTTTGAGTCTGATTGTTTCATTCCTCATTATTTGTTCAGCCTCCAGTTTTAGTATCCTTGGTAAACTCTGAAGTCTTGTTTTCAATACCTCATCTGAATATCTTATATACAATACAACCCAATTAGCTCAAACTTTGGATTTTCCTAAGGCTACTTGTGTCTAAGTGGATTTATATCAGTTGAGTGGATGTGGATCCTTAAAAACAGCCCGACAATTCCCTCTCATAAGGACAGCTGACCCATCAAGAATTGTATCATCTTCTTTAAATTAAAAATGGTTTTAAAGAAAAAGAAGCAGGATAGGGGCTATCAAACACTACTGTTAGGAAAACAATATCATCATCACCATGACTATCATCATCATCTTTCTAGAATTGTTGATATGTAATTAGCAAAAATTGTATATATTTAAGATATACAAAGTGATGTTTTGATATCACGTTGTAAAATAACTACCATAATAAAAAGAATTATCATAGCCATCACCTTCCATAGGTACTTTTATGTGATACATTAAAAATAAAACCTATTCTCTCAGCAGATTTCAAGTGTGTAGCACATTGTTGTCTAGTTATCATATCATAAGTTAGGTCTTCAGAGTTGATTCATCTTAGCATTGAAGTTTACAGCCTTTGGTCAGCATTGCCCAATTCACTTCTGGTAGACATCTGTGTTTCAACTCTTAGGCACTTTTATTCCCTACACATAAGACACTGTGCACTGTTCATATTCTGCACCTGGTTCAGTACATTTCTGTCCCCAAGTTCATCCATTGCCAGATTTTTTTCTTTTCTAAGATTTGATATCATTACTACCTTGCCCCTACAATCCATATTTTATTTATCCACTCATCCAATGACTGACCTTCATTTCCAGACCATAGCCAGTGTAGCTAATACTACAAAGAACATGGAAGTACAGTTACTCTTGTGAGATACTGTTTTTATTTCTTTGCTCACTTAGAGCTGGCATTATTAATCATATAGTAACAGCATTTTAATTACTTTTAAGACAAGGTCTTACTATGTTTCTCTAACTGTCCTGGAACTCTCTGTGTAGACCAGGCTGGCACTAAACTAACAGAAATCTGCTTCCTGAGTTCTGGAATTAAAACTATGCCTAGTACACAATTTTGTAAAACTCACAATGAGTTTTCTTTCTCCTCCCCTATGTCAATATTTATTTTTTTCAGCTTTTGATGATGACAGTTCTAACAAATATGAGATAATTGTTTTGATTTCCTTTTTCCTGATGGTCACTGAATAATATATACAAATATTATATATATAATACTTACAAACATATCTTCAGAAAAATGTCTACTGGGACCCCTTACATAGTAAAGACTATGAAGATTTTTTTTCTTATTGAGTACTATGTGCTCCATACACAGAGTACTTCATATCCCTTCAGCTTTCTGACTTCTAACCATCTTCTGTAGTCAGCCTTCATACTGTTTCCTTTTCTGTTTAGAAATCCTTCAGTCCTGTTTCCCTTCTGGGCTTCATTGGCCAGAGTCAAGTCACAAAACTGTCCTGTTATAGTTGTGGAGCTGTATAGGTCCATATCTGATGTTTAAGTTGACTTTTATATAACATGTAAAATAAGACTATGACTTCAAATTATGCATATGTGCTATCCAATATTCTCATGGAATTTGTTGAAGAGCGTAAAGTCTCCCAGTGTTAATTCCTGAAAATTGATTGGATGTAGGTGAATGAGTTCATGCCTGGTGGTACACACACACACACACACACACACACACACACACACACACACACACACTGTTTTAAGGTGTTCCATGGTATTTTGAATACTACATATTCGTAAGTCAATTCAGGAAGTACAATATCTATTGCTTCACTCTCATTAAGATGTTTTACCTAGCCAAGGTATTTTCTGAGTCTACAAATTTTAGGGCTGCCATTCCTATCCTGTGAAAAGAGTCATTTAATTGTAATAGAGATTAAACTAAAGCTATAGATTGCTTGAAGTAGTAATGACATTTTGACATTAGTTCTACTGATCCATGACCAGGAGATATCTTTCCACTTATTTATACCCATCTTAATTTCTTTCATCATTATTTTATTGTTTTCCATATAAAAATCATTCACTTCTTTAGTTAAGTTTGAAGGTTTGTGCACATCTTTTCAATGAGATTGAGAAGCTGATTTTCGTGTTTGTTTTGTATCCTGTATTCGTATTGAATTCATTTATTAAACCTAACAGATTTTTGGTAAAGCACTCAGAACTTTTTTTCTGTGTTAAAAAAAGTCATACTGTCATAGTCTTCCTGTCCAATTTAAATATTTGTTATTCTTTTTAAGCCATGCCTAAATATTCAGAGTAGTCCAGCAGTGTGTTGAAAACAAATACAAGACTCAGACTAGGGAACTGAGTAGCTAGCTGCAGATCGTACCCCTCCCTCCTCTGCTCCATAACGAATCCCCCACTCTCACAGCCCTTCACTCTGTAGCAGACCACCCGATGTGGCCTTCCCTTCCTCTCTGCCCCCAACTCCAGCGGGTCATATGGCTCTTCCCCATCAATCTTGCTCCCCCTCATCTTGCTTTCCCAGCCCTCAACTCCAGCAGCATTCCCTGGGAGCCTACCAGCCAAGCCTGCTGGTGAATCAGGTAATAAGGTAGAGCAGGTAGGTGAGATTTAGGTCTTCACTCTCCCTCCTGTCCTCCAAATCCAATCCCCAGTGTCATGCCTAGATGGATAACAGTGCGGCTTCTCCTTACTCTCTGCCCTCCTTCTCATGGAACTAGGCAGATTCAGGTGGACCCAGCTTTCCTTTCTCCTGTAGACCACCTTAGCTCTACCCCGGCCCATCCTCATTCCTGTGTGTCAGTCCTCAATACCTATAGACACATTTTACCCCAAACCACAGTGGCCACACCTGGCAGAATCCCAGATTCCCTACCAGGAAACACTTAGCCACTACATCCTCCTAAGAGCCAGAGAAGGCAACAGAAACCAAGGAATAAAGCACCTACCCAACAAAGACAAGATCAGATATCAGCACCTAGAATTACGATCATCACAAACCCAGATGCTTAGATGCCAACATAAAAACACAATCAATAGCAACCAGCACATTCTGTCTCCCTGAGAGTCCAGCAACCTTATCTCTCACAGTAGGGAGGTTTACAGGTTAGCCCTGCTAGAGGCTCTGATCTCTTCCGTGTGTGTGCTGGGCACTGCTTACCTATCTTTGCTGGTGCTAGAAAGTCGGTAGGAATTCCTAAAACTACATTTCTTTTCTTAATCCTGAAAAGCCAGAATAGAAGCTAAAAATGTATCCTTACTTGTATTCTCTGTGTGGTGCCTGGAATGCTCACATTGGTGAAGCTTCTTCCAGTTCAGTGTATGGCTGTTAACCTTGCGAGGTGCTTGCTCTCTATGCCTGTGGAAAGAAGCTCTGCGAGCTAAAGTCTGGAGTACATGAGAGTTCTGGGTGTTCACGGGCCCCCTGGTGTAGCTCAGCAAGGAGAACTGTGCAAAGAAACTTGAGGGGAATTCGCTGATTGAGTCCACAGTGATGAGGAGGAACCACAGCTCCTCCATTCTGGGCCCACATCTACGCAGTGCTGCCACCTCAGGAATCAGAGCCAAGCAGAGCTGACTGTGTTGAGGGGTGCATCAGCAACACAGTGGTAAAGTATATGCTCAAGCTGTTCTTACATTATCCCAGGGGGGAACTGGAGGCTGAGCTTGCTGTGGTTCTCGGTGACATATTTTCTTCCTCGGAGGAGATGTCACAGATAAAGTGAAACATTCTCTTAGCATGCACAGTGTGTTAATTAGCAGACTTGTTGCTGGGTTTTGCTCCAAGTTGAACAGAAACTTTTCTGGACTCATAAATTCCACCAAAGGAGAGATCGAAATTGACACCAAACTAATGAAGAAGCAGAATAGCCCTGTTCCACCTACTCATTATGAAATTCCCTTCACTTTTATTAATATGTAAAATTGCTAACACTTCACTAAATACTTGTTCAATTCAATTAAAGACCATCTATTAGTTAATTGATAAATATGCTTCCAAATCTAGAATTAAGGCAAAGATGGAAATACAGGGTTAACTATCCATTCATTCCCCATTTGTATCTGTTCCTACAAATATGTATGTCGGAGTTTTTGTTTGTTTTGTTTTTTTAAACAAAGTTTCTGTTGAGCCTTATCATCTGAGTTTTCTGGGATATAATTAAACAAATAGTGATAGGATTTGGAACATTAATGTATAGAAGCATAATCACATGTTTATCTTTCTTACCAAGTTATACAATTAATAAGCAATATAGAATTCTGCATCCCACATGCAAACATAAATAATTCAACATCCGCGCTTTGTTTTCTGAAATGCCCGTCCTCCCCTTCCTTGAGCTGGGCATCTTTTAAGATCAGGCTCAAAGATGGCATCCCTGTGGAACATTCTGACGTCTTTTCCCTGCGGCAAAGTTAAAGCCTCTTTATTTTCATTCCTATCATGCTTATGAATTGATACCGTGGCACGTGATATATTTTTAATTTTTATTGTACTTGCCTCCTCATCTTTATAATTTGGTATGCGTCATTAAATGCTGTCTGGATGAGTAATGGACAGACAAATGGATGATAAATATTAAGCATGGAATAATTGTTTATAAAACTTGAGTTGGAACTAAAGGTGTGGTTCACATGCAGAAATCCCTGGGTTTGATGATCATTGGATGGGAGATGAAGAAGAAAGAGAGTGAGATGGGGGGGTTGAGGGAGAGAGAGAGAGAGACAGAGGTTAAAGCTATGAAAATTTAGGTTATTGATTCCTGCGAGTCTGCATTCATGCTCCATCTGACTTTGCTCTTTCCACAACTGACGATACTTCAAGTTGAAGTATCTACCCATCCCAAAAGGACTCCTGGTTTCTAGTTTCTCCAGGTAGTCAGCATTCTGCCGTAACACTCTAGAGCCCCAGCCAGGGCAGCTGGCTTGCACTTCAACAAGCTCAGGTAACGGTGGCTTCTTGGGTTAACAGATTAAGAAGCCTAGACCACCGCAGAAATAGCAGGAAGGAGCTCAGTCTAGGATCGTCTGAATCAGAAAGTCACAAACACTGTTACTGCCCTCAGGGCTCAAGAGTGCATGTTTTCTTTCAGTCCAAAGCCTTCACTTTGTGTAGGGATCCAAAACTATAGTAAGAAAAATGTGCAGCGTCCATGTGTTTCAACTAGGCTCCTTCGGCCTTTGGTTGCTTCCTTTCTTCCAGAAAACAGAACTAAAAACAAACTTGCAAACGAAAGGTACATTTCCCTGATGCTAAGGATGTGAGCTATGCTTTTGTTTCTTCACATCAACAATGATCCTTTAAAAATAAATAATTGGGGATCCAGCCCATATCCATGCAGTCACCAAACCCAGAAAATATTGCTGACGCCAAGAGGTGCATGCTGACAGGAGCCTGATATAACTGTCTCCTGAGAGCCTCTGCCAGAGCATGACAAATACAGAGGCGGATGCTAGCAGCCAACCACTGCCCTGAGAATGGGGTCCCCATTGGAGGAGTTAGAGAAAGGATTGAAGGAGCTGAAAGGGTTTGCAACCCCATAAGAACAACAATACCAACTAACGAGAGCTCCCAGAACTAAACCACCATCCATTGAGTTACACATGGACAGACCCATGGCTCCAGCTGCATATATAGCAGACGATGGCCTTGTTGGGCATCCCTTGGGATCCTTGTTGGGATGCCCAGTGTAGGAGAATGTCTGGGCCAGGTGGCAGGAAAAGGTGGGTGGGTGGGTGGGTGGGGGAACACCCTCATAGAAGCAAGGGTAAGGGGATGGAATAGGGGTTTTATGGATGGGAAACCAGGAAACGGGATAACATTTGAAATGTAAATAAAAATATCCAATAAAAAGAAAAAAGATTAAATAAATAAATTGCTATAATTGCCTTCTATTTGTTGTTATTTCAAATGCTTTACTATTTCAGATGGTATCTATATAAATAAATCTGCCTGGTACTTAGAAAATGAAGAAGTGAAGTGACCCTGTGGTTTTCAAATCTCCATCAAAAGGCCCCACAGAAGCCTGGGTGCTTCAAGATTTCTCCTGCAGGAGCACAGCAGAGGTGTGGAAGACAGCTATACTCTCCCAGCTCTGAAGGGCGACTCACTCCTGGTGGCTTGTGCACCTCCTAACAATCTTATTTGGAACTTAGAAGATATTATCTCCAATTATTGTTTCTTTCTGTATAAAAGCCTTTTAAACCGTTTAAAGGTTATTGTTTTCCTTTCTTCAAATAAACTGCAGCATACAGTACGGTTCCTTCTCCATAAAAATGCTAAATGTCTGTTGATAACATACATCAATTTTGTTTTTACATTATATACTAGGATGCCAAACTATAGACTAGGGAGAGAATCAGCAAGAAAGCACCTTTATAATCTCCAAAGACTTAAAACTTGATGGGAAAATGTAGGTATATGGAAGAAATTATACAAAATGAAATAAAATAATTCTTGCCCAAGAATAAGGTGATAGAAAGTGAGTGAATTTGTGTTGGTTTTCCCAGAATATAAGGCACCATTCAATAGATTGTTAAGTTGATATGAGTTGCAGTAACACTGAATTCCTAGTTCCTCTGAATATTAACCTTTACTTTTCCCTTTCATGATTATCACTGTTTTTCCTTTCAATTACCCCCCATCTAGTAGATGCAAAAGGCCTCTCTGGGGAAACTTTTCTCTAATAACAAGCGCCATGTACCATGTCCAAGTGGAACATGCACGTGAGTGTTCACAAAATGAGCATCTCTAAACTCATGTCTAATAGACTGCTTCTCTGGATAGGTGTATGTCAAGCTACTGCCTGGGCAAGCAGTGCTACAGTGTATAAGAACGGGTTGAGCAAGCCATGAAGAATTAGCCAATAAGCAGCACTCCTCCATGGCCTGCGCTTCAGCTTCCTAACCTGAGCTTCTGCCCTGACTTCCATTCTTTCTTCCCCAAGTTGTATTTTTATCACAGCAATGGAAACCACAGTCAATCACTGGTCTTTCATCTGCCTTTTAAATATCTGTGATGCTTTGAAAGAAGAAACTACTTCTAGGTTTTTCTGAGAGTGCTTGTTGACCAAGAGAACTTTATTCACCAATGAGAATTCCACACTGTATCCAAGGTGCAAAATACATAAGACATGAGTAGACTGCAGAATGCTGTCAAACCCAGAAAGCAGATGACATGATGTCCACGGCTGCACTTGAGGTCAGAAGCAGAGCTGATGAGATCAGAGCAGGGTGGGGCAGGGCAGGGCAGGCAGCCTGTAATCTAACAGCATTGATAGATTTGGAGGTAATTTTCTGAGATTCATTGAGTCGTAATCAATATTTCCAAAACAGCATTTTACCACGTAAGTCTCTATTTTGAGTCACATTCCCAAGTGCTCATTTTCCATAAAATATTGCCAATGGAGGTGTGACTTTTAGATGCAAACATGTATCAGTTCCCTCAAAAATCAATTCTTGTTTTGCAACAGGCTTCATTTCCATTTTTCCTTAGTGAAAGTACTTCTCCACCATCTCTAGCTGCTTCTTAAAGTAACAAACAGAATCAGGGCTCTCCGTGCCAGACATGGACCTTATACAAAAGTTTCATATAGGATGTCCATGATTCCAAAACAAAACAAACAAACAAGCAAACAAAAACCTTCAGAACTAGGGCTCCATAATATTTGTCTCCTCCATTTTCATTTTTTCCATAAAGATTCATGTAGTACAACTAAAATACACACACACAAACACACACACACACACACACACTTGCACACACTCACATACATACCTATGTGCATAAATATGTGTATATACAATATGGAAGTAGAAAGAACATTATGTGGGGGGAGGAAAGGTCCTATAGGGAAGAGGAAACGAAAAATCATGGGGAAAAAAGATAAATATTGGGGATGTGTCTTGTATGTGAAATTTAACTTTAAATACATGCTTACACAATATCTGACATGAAAACAACAGAGGCACTACTTAGGGAGAGAAAGGATACCAGAGGGCAAAAATTGAAGCAAGATATGGGGATAGATAATGAATATGAATAAATCACAATAATTAAACATAGGCAGTGGTGTAGATAAACTTACTATTTTACATATACCTATTGAAATTTTAATTTAAACATCATTTAGTGCTAGAAAAATTAAGTAACATTTATGTCATGAAAAAAAGAGGTTTACTGAAAAGAACAAAATTATGTAAGAATGCATATTTCAGGAGAAAACATGCATAACTTTTAATAATATTTCATGTAATATTGTCTTTTAACTGTTTTAGTTGATGGCATACTTTTCTATTTATACTTTATGAAATTAATTATTTATTCTTTCTTTTTTTCTTTCTTTCTGTTTGTTGCTAGAGACAGGGTTTCTCTGCATAGCCCTGGTTGTCCTGGAAATCACTGTATAGACCAGCCTGGCCTCTAACTCATGAAGATCTACGTGCCTCTACCTACCAAATGCTGAATGTAAAAGCATATGCCTCCACCACCCAGTGTGATTTATTCTTTTATTCATGTATTTTATGTATATGAGTGCTTTGTGTTCATGTATACCAGAAGATGACATCTGATCCCTTTACAGGTATTTGTGAGCACCATTTGTTTGCTGGAAATTGAACTCAGGATAGAAGAGAAGCCAGTCCTCTTAACTACTGAGGTGTCTCTCCAGCTCCTAATGATTTATTTTTAAATCCTTAAGCAGAAAGGAAATGTTTGGAATAATTAATTTGTATTATCAAGAAGTATTAATTTATTGACTATTGATATGTTTGGGAGATTTGGGTTTGTTGTTGCTTGTTTGTTTTCTTTCTCTTTTTTTCTTTCTCCAAATCCTTTTGAACATGTGGTTCATGAAGCAGTAGAACTCCCGCTGTATCCTTTGTACAGAACATAAAATGCTATATTTTGAATCCTGTTTTCAAAATACAAATCATCCAATTTAGAGGTTTTGTACCAGCAAGAACATAGTTATGCTAGACAAGAGTCTTAAACTAAGTGAAGGCTACAGATGTAAAGAGATAGGTGACAGAAGGATAACAGAACAGGAAGTTGGGAGGCCATGCATAATATACCGTCATAGTAGAGATCCAGGGAGGTATATGGCAGAGTTCAGTCTGCGTTTGGAAGTCTGACATCAGTAGGAATCCTGCTCTATGATCAGGAGACTACTGGTGCCCATCTCAGGTAGGCAGGCAGTAAAGAAGTGAGTCTGTTTTCTTTCCTTCACTTTTTTACTCTTTGGGCCCCACCAATGAACAATAGACAGTGCTGATACACATCTGTTTTACTAAGCTCACCAACTCAAATGTCAATCTTATCTGGAAACACCCTTATAAATGCACTAGAAATAATCTTTAATCTGGGCACCCTATGACCCATTCAGAATGAGACATAGTCTCATCATGTAGTCTATTTACAAAAGTATTACCCACACTGCCTCTCTTCTCATGCAAAATGGGGGAAAGATACTTAAAATTTCCTATAGTCTTTCTTCTTTCCTTTTTCCTTCCATATTATCCTATATACATTCATTCGCATAATAACCCCCCTTTAAAAAAAAGAAAACATTAAATATCTCTACTAGTTGTTTGGACTAAAAAACAAAACCGAACTTCTGCCTTCATCTGAGATGATAAAACAGCTTTAATTAATCAAAGTACATCACAGAGAAATTGAATTTACATCTTGGATTTCATCTGCATTCTGCTCTTTAAAAAAATAGCCAAATAAAAGGTATCAAACAGAAAAGCCATCAATAACATTTTACACAATTTATTGGAGTAGATCTTAGAGGAGAGTAAGCCCTACCTTTGCCTCCAGACACTCCTGAGAGCTAGGACTCCTTCTGATCCCCAACAATGACTCCTGGGGTAGAAATCCAGATTTAGCTCAAAACTAGAGAATCCTCAGACTCATAACTTTCCAAGAATCTGGTCATTATCATGACAGTTTCAGTCACAAGAAATAGGGTTTTTACACAAAACACCAGAAAACTTGATCCAAAGGAGTTCTTATACTCCTTAGATCAGATGTACTCCCAATTTTAAATGTTAAATACACAATAAGAATGACTAATAAATTCTGCATTGATTCTATTAATATCTTTTACATTTCATGTGCCATTGAGAACAGGTTTCTCAGACTAGACACGTTCTGTGTTTGAATCCAGCCTTCCATGAGACCATGAGAAAGAAATAATTAAAAAATGTTGCTTTAGAAACATACATGTTTCATTTTCATAAATGAAAGGAGGTGCTGAATTTTGTCCTTCTATGCATTATAAAAGTATGTTTTAAGACGCCTTTACAAAGCATTTGTCTCTATTGATTACATGCTGCTGACGTTGTCTGAGCTGCCTATGCTCATCGATAGCTTGGCTGATCATGTCTGAATCCCAAGGTACTTTAGCTCCTTGCCCTAGATAAGAATATTATTCATAAGGTTTATTTACTAAAAGATCAATAATTATGCATGTATTAAACTTGCTTTATTGCTGTTGCTAATAGTGCCCTTTGGCTGGCCACAGACTACACTCTCGTGCTTAGGCTGCCACAGATGATAAACACTTCATTAGCAGCACTTAGGACGTCTGTATTGGACGCCATATCCCAGGAGTACATGTGTGAATTACAGGGAACCTCTTTAGTGGTAGGGTAAGTACGTATTCTCTAGAGTTTTCATCACATTTCTATTCTGGGTGCCACAAACCCTACGATTAAATATGTTTTCCCCACTTAAAAACTGCTTTGCGGGGAATGGCATGTCTTAATTGTTCCCACGACAGTGCATAATGCAACTGCTGTGATGGGTCTTCAGCTGAACTAATCTGCGAGTTGTAGCCTAGCTTCAGCAGATTTTAAAGCACTAATGATGCACGTTATACAAAGGATATATATATATATATATATGTATGTATATATATATATATGTATATATATATGTGTGTGTGTGTGTGTGTGTGTGTGTGTGTGTGCACATATCCCACCATGTATCAAGGGAAGAAAATACAATTCTCGGAGACGTTTCCTATCTCTTAGGTTTTATAGAAATTTATTTTATTGGCTGAGGCTAAAGCTTTTGCCTTCTATGTGTAATATATCTTGGGTTCAAGGACAGAGAAAAAGTGGTGCCAAATTGTTCAAAGCAACTAATTTGTGCATTAAAATTATGAAGAGAGAGACAAAATCAGCTAGCTGCCCTTACAATCAGGCAGTTGTGCATGTAAAACAGGTAATGGCACATTTTGCACCAGCAATTACCTTCCTTGCACCTGTGAGTGGCTGTTTTGCATACGTAAGTAGGTCCCTGTTTATTGTATTTAATGCTGCCACCTCAGCGTCTTTAGGTAAACTTTATGATTTTACTAAATGTCATTCCAAAACAAGGAAGGAGCATTTCAATGGTGAGCTTATGTGCGCACATGCACGTGTGAGTCTGTGTGTGTGCTTTTTAAATGACTGGGAAATTGATGCTAACTTCATTTGATTTTAACTACCATACCTTGCATGGCTGTGTTCAGTGGTATAAAATATTTCATTTCGGTCTTATGACATAAATGTCTAAATGTCCTGCTGCCAAGATGTATCAATCAAATCAAAGGTTCCAATTTAATATTATCCAGGTGCCAGGATGAGAAGGGAAATGATACTTCAGAGTCAGCCAATCAAGAATGTCTTCACAGTTGATAGCAGGCTCCTACACCCTCCTCTTCGAGATCCATTACTTCAGGGCTCATAAAGTAGAATGTACCACTTCCACAATGCCTGAGTTTCTGCCTTTATATGTGTATACCTTTTTCAAATTGTTACTTGCAAAGAAAAATATCCAATTCACAGAATCACTTCAGACAGGCATCAGAACAATTAACAACCCACAGTGTGTCAAGGGCACTTCACAGCGTTTTGTTAAATTGAAGCAAACCCCTGAATCTGTGTCTCTAACCTTCGCACTTACAGCAGCTTTCAAACTGACGGCTTGGATACTTCTTACCAGCACATTATTTATCATTAAATATCTAAGAGGGCCAATGAAGCATTATCAATCCAGCAGACAACACCACCAGGCACATGTCTAGAAAAAAATTTTAAGCAGGGCGTGCAACTCAATTTCATTACTTCCCAATTTCATGGTGACTAGCATACTGCATTTGTTTGTCGTCAGTCCAGATAACTGCAAGAGGAAAGTTCACATTCATGATCAGATTTTAGATACAACAGTGACACTATTTCAAAAATCAAAGAATTAAAAGCAATGATTTCTCCTGAATTTCTGAAAGAGAACCCAGAAGTTGTCTTATGATTGTCTAAGGATATCAGAACGCTGGGCCTTCCCATGAGGATTGATTTCTCTGCACACTTGTGGAAACGTTATGCATAGCAAGGAAGACATGTACATCATATAAAAGTGACTACAGTGGGTCTGTGTATATTAACCAAACAGTGAAAAGGAGGGGAGGAGGAGGAGGAGGGGAGAGGAGGAGGAGGAGGAGAAAGAGGAGGAGGAGGAGGAGGAGGAGGAGGAGGAGGAGGAGGAGGAGGAGGAGGAGGAGGAGAGGTGGATGGAGAAGAGGAGGGGAAAGAGGAGGCAGAGAAAAAGTCTTTGATTTTTCTTCACACTCAGTACTTTGGCAGAGAGGAAAAGATCTGGCATGGTTTGTCTTGCCGGTTGAGCAAATTCAATTTTCTCCATACAGAGGTTTATCTTTCTGTAAAGGGCCACACAGCCATACTGTAAGGGGCCAGATGTATCTTTTGCAATGAGATCATTCTATCATCACAGAAAAGAAATGAAATAATAGTATGGCCATGCCTTGTTCAAGAAAACTTTATTTAACAAAACAAGTGGTCAGGCAGGCTTGACTTACGGGCTCTGGTTCAATGAAAAGTAAAACAAAAAATATTTTTACAAGTTTTAACAGAAGCAGAATCTATTGAATGATGACCAAGGTAAATTCTGTCTCTAGCTTCCCTTCTTCACAGCAGCCAACTTTTGATTAAATTGCACCCGTCTCTCTTTCTTTCTTTCTTTCTTTCTTTCTTTCTTTCTTTCTTTCAGATACTAGGGCTCAAGCATGCTTGGCAAGTACATGGAGGTCAGAGGACCTCTTTAACTTGCAGGAGTCAGCTCTCTCCTACATTATGTGGGTCCTGGAAATTAAACTCAAGTGTTCAGGCTTGGCAGCAAGCATTTTTAACAGCTGATCCAACTCTCCAGACCTCAAATTTAAAAGCATTTTTCATAAAATTGATTCTAATTGATCTTTGATGCGCTTTACATCCTGATTAAAACCCTCGACAAAATATCAAGACAGATGAGCTTCCTTAAATTGTGTGTTTTGAATTTCCTCAGTCACAGCTCCATTAGTTTCTCTTCTTTATGCTTGGCTCTGAACTCTTGCCTTGGTGAAACCCATGAATGTAGAATTGGTAGTCTGGCACACGGTACTCAATTTTCTGATTACATGAAGTATGCACATATGTATGTATGCATCCAGCATTACTACATACTATGCCAATGAGCTTGTTCCCCATACCAAGGTAACACACTGCTAACATTTCAAAACACTCCTACTTAAAGTCTTTCTTTGTCATAGATGTTTCACAGATTAAAATCATTGGATGGAAAACTAACTAATTGGCTCTGTGGGCTTCTGCTCAAAATGGCCAACCTCGTTTCTCCTTAGATGCACACCCTTATTCAGAGCTATCAGAGTTCCTCACAAAGGAAGCACTATACCAACAGCTGCTCAGTGAGGCGGGCTCTGCTTCTGCCCTTGGTATTCAGCTGTTAGTCCAAGATGCCAGACTGGGCTGGAATGAAAGGAATGAAGCTTGTCCAGGCATAGGGGTAGGGGGTTAGACAGGCGTAGGGACCTTCTCCACCAAGGTTATCGGTGTTACAACTATTTATTCAAAGGGGAGTGAACAAGGGCTATGACTGAGTGTACATTCATGGTGGGTTTTGGGTGCTGGGAATGCTTCATTTACATGAAGAAGAATTCCAAGTGCTGGCTAGACATGTACTTTTAGGTAGAGAAGAACTTGAACCTGTAATTTGGCCATCAGGCTACAGGACAACCTCAGAGAGGGCAGAGGTGGGGGTTTCAAGGTTACTGGACCGTGGCAAGCAGGCCAAGAACAAGAAGGTAGCTATTCTTATTCCTGCTGGTCTCGAGATGAGATTTTCAGGGTTCAGATACATCTTGACCTCCCTGTTACCCACCCCCACCCCCAGTTTCACAGCTCACTTTGCCCCACACCTCAGCAACAGCAGCCGTAGGCAAGCCTCTCCTACAGAAAGAGATGATTATAGCTGAGGACGTTAAAAAAAGAAAACTTTTCCAAGTTTACAAAAACAAGCAAAAAACCCTTTGGTTATATTACCATTAGATAAAATGATGCGTGTTTGTTTGTTTGTCTCTGTTTGCTTCTTCTCATTCCACAAATGCAGGCAATGCCTTCTCAGAGAAGCTGTTGTTTCTTCACAGCCCTCCACTTATACTCCAGGAGCATCTTCCTCTGGTTTCTATGACCTTCTCTCATTCTTTACTAATACTTACCAAGTGAAAAACCTTCATCATCCAAGTCCTATCCAGTCCCCATCTGTCCCACACAGGAACAGAAACAAGAGAAACAGAGAAATCTGAAATGTCAGGTCAAGCTTAGTTGTCTAGGTAAGAGCCCTTAGGTAGCAGAAACTTGGTTCTCAAAGTTCTGGAGACCTGGCTTTCTGTGTACTCTTCCCTGTGCCTGTGTTCACACGTTTGACTTCTTAGAAGGAAATCAGTTTGACTGGATTGTAGCTCATTCTAACTTAGTTAACTCTTAAGGAGTCATCTCCAAATACTGCCAAATTCTAAGGTCAAATGATTAAGATGTCAGCATATGAAACTGGAAGGAAGAGAACAGAGGTTAGCCTATGCCAACTGGGGTACAGGGCAGCCATTGGTCTTAATGCCTTGATGTAAAAGGTCCTTAGTAAGACCCTCATTCTATCCAGAATACTCTCTGCCCACCATTGCTCATGACCCCAAAAGCTACATATGAAGGTCTATTTTTAAGTTCAACTAACCAAGGTGTATTCCTTAGTATCTGCACAGCTTTCCAGTTTACTTCCTTCATCTTGAAGATGTGGTACCAGTGGATTTTTAGTTTTCATTGCTGTTTGCTTGTTTTAGTTTTCAAACAGTGAAAGGTTTCAAAACATTTAATTCTGATTCTATTGGAAATTCACCTCCTCTACAAATAGTCTATGTTTATGATCATTTTGTCTCCAGTTATATGTGTCTGACATTTTTTTTATCTAAATGCTCTCTGACTTAATTTCTATTAGTGGAAAGTCTTATCTACTTTATCCTCACCCTAACTTCATTTTTATCTCCCCGAACTCTAATTAGCTCCCAAATTATCATCTTACTATACCTGTAGTGAACCATAGCTTCCCCTTCCAGCAGTACATACAGGAGTAGAACTCCTGAATATAATGGCTGTCACATTTGAGAAGTACTTGTGGGAAATGGTCACCATGGTAAAGTGATGACATTTTGTAATTATAGCTATGGTACCCACTCTGTTACTAAGCAAGGAGATTACTCTGGGAATGAGCGAACTAAAAATTTCTCTGCTACTGGCCCTGAGGAAGGAAGAAACTCTGAGGACAATTAATTTGAGGGTGTGGAGCCTTCTATAACTATGAAGGCTCAGAAGAGAGCTCATCAGATGGGACCAGAGCCTTGCCTGATCCTTTGACTACATTGAGACATTGATCAAATTATATAGCTAAGCATTTCTGAACTCTTAAGACATAGAATCTGTGAAAATTTTCATAGCTTAAGTAAGATATAGTTTAGAAAGCAGTGCCTATTGTTAATGGATAATCAAAAAGCAATATCCTGAACAATGAAACACTACCGGAGGCATCACCATTCTTGATTTCAAGTCATACTATAGGACCATAATAATAAAAACAGCATGGTACTGGCAAGAAGATACACACACCAGTCAAAGGGATGTAGCAGGATGCAGCTGTCCGTATGTGTTCCCGTAACTGATTTTTGACAAAGATGCCAAAAATACCGAGAAAAGATGGCATCTTCCCCAAATAGTGCTAGAAGGATGGGGTGGCTATGTGTAGAAGGAGAAAACTAGACTCTTTCCTCCCGCTCTTCACAAGACTGAACTCCAAAGAGGTCAGTGATCTCAGCATAATATCTAAACTGACAAACGCAAACACAGACGACACACTTTAAAGTTAAGGAGACTTCTGAACAGCACTCTAATAGTACAAGAGAGATGACTAACAGCCGACAAATTGGCTCTTATGAAACCAAATAGCCTTTGTACAGTGAAGGAAACCATCAGCATCGTGAAGAGGCAGGAGACAGAATGGGGAAAAGATCTTTTATTGCTTGGCATTGTTTTGCTTTCTTTGGCCAAACAATATATTGGTCACAAAAACAATCCAATTTAAAAATGGAATATGGAATTAAATAGTGCTTTTTTAAAAAATGGCAAAGAAATATGTTTAAAGTGTTCAATGTCCTTAGCCATCATTGAAATGCAAATTAAAACTACTTTGAGAATTCATCGTACTCCAATCAGAATGGGTGAAATCAAGAAATAAAATGTTGATATGGGTGTAGAGAAAGGTCAACCTTGATTCGCTGCTGCTGGGAGAGTAAGCAGGTATAGCCACTGCGGAAATCAATGTGCTAGGTCCTCAAAAAGATAGAACCAGATCGACCACGTGGTTCAGCTATACCATTAATGGGCATATGCACAGAGAATAATACATCCTGCTACAAAATACTTGTTTATTCACATTTATTGCTGTTCTGTTTCCAAAAGGAAGTTGAAGCATCCTAGATGTCCACCAATTGATTGATAGGTAATGAAAATTCTATATATATATATATATATATATATATATATATATACAATGAAATTTATTTACCTGAAAGAAAAATGAACTAGAAAACACCATGCTGAGTAAATAACCCAGATCCAGAAAGAAAAACATTCTCTCTGACATGCAATGCCCAACTTTGAATCTGCATATTTGTGTTTTTAACTTGAAGTACCCATAAAAGTCAGAAAAATTTAAAAGAACTCTGAGAGGAAGGGGACACATTAAGAGAGTGGAGACAGTCGAGCATTTCATATGAAACAGGAACGAACGGACATTCGAGGGTGGGGTGACTTACATGAAGAAGAGGCTGAAAGGTCATGGCAGAGTGAAGAGAGAGGATATGTGAAAAACAGTCATGATGAAACCTATTATTATATAAGCTTCTAAGTGTGCGTGTGTGTGTGTGTGTGTGTGTGTGTGTGTGTGTGTGTCCTGCTTCTCCCATATGTTATATCTTTTCCAACAAAAAAGTTCAGTACCAGAAGTAGGGGGTTTCCTTTTTGCTGTTTGTCAGACCACCCCCCAAAAGAAACCAAAACAATACAAATGATTGCCATTGCTTTAAATTTCTAGCAGAGGTGATGGTAAGACCTGATTCCTGCGACTACTACACATACTTAAGACTCAGGACATACAGAAATCCAGATGATACTGATTTGGAAAATTCCTTTCTAGTGACTAATGGTCATATTAAGGGAAGGTGTATGAGAGGCTCGAGTGAGAAGAAAACCAACAGTTTTACTCAGCTATGAACTCTGACGCGATGACTAGCCTGGCAAGATATGCCCATTCACAAAATAATAGCATCAACAGTACGGAGAGAAACAACCACTCTCTGTGGATATAAGACCACTCTGCAGCATAAAGCTTGTGTCTGGCACTGGAAAGCCAGCTGAACAACAAATCTATGGCTATGGAGAAGAACTATTACTGTTTCGCTAAACAGTTTTACACTGCCTTCTAAGTACCGAGCTTTAGACCCATAGGCCTGAACTGCTCTCAGCCCTCATCAAAGAAACTTCCTTTTGATGTGGAAAGCAGAGATACAGAGTGTCACAGAAGTGCTCCACACAACTCCATCCCACCCTCTCACCCTAGGAGTCAACTATCACCACAGAGGAGTCACTGTGAGACCCAGGGGCTGGGGAGAACTGCTGTGAAAGAATGTCTTTTGAATGTGATACGACTGTTTCACTCACGAACAGCGGGCAGCTGTGGTTGCCTGAACAGAGCATAGGAAGGTATAAAAGGTCAAGCAAGTCACAATGTTAGCGAAAATTAGGAGGAACTCACCTGACCCCACATGAGGATCTGGAATTTGCTATCTTCTAGGGAAAGAGAGTAAGTTTCCTTGAGGCATGTGGTCACTAGTAAGTTGACCACACTACAGTGGATGGTGCTACATTCATATACATACATACATACAGCATTGATTGGATTCCGTGAGTTCTTTTGCTTTTTAAAAGTTCTAAAGTTGGGAGAAGGAGGAGGAGGAATAGAAGCAGGAGGAGCAGGAGGAGCAGCAGCAGCTGGAGGAGGAGGAGGAGGAGGAGGAGGAGGAGGAGGAGGAGGAGGAGGAGGAGGAGGAGGAGGAGGAGGGGCATAATGGGAAAGTCCAGGAAAAGTTGGAGAAGGGCAGTTTTGGGTAGAAGTTATCAAAATATATTGTGTTCAAGTATGAAATTCTCAAAGAATAAATGAATGTGCTTTAAACAAAGCAATATGCATGGTGGAGTAAAAGTCAACACTCTTTTTCAAGACAATAACAGTTTTTCTTCTGAAGTTTTAAAAATTGAATGGGAAGTCTCAATGTTATAATTTAATTCTTTGTCCATAATCACTTTATTTATTAAACTTTTATTGAACATTTGAGGTTTTTTTCTAAAGAATAAAAAACTCATACATGTGTGTACTATATTTTAATCATATTCATTCTTCTATCTTTTTTCATCTTTCTTCCATTCTATTTCATTTTGTGATAACATGTATTACTGACTAGGTCTAGAAACAATGGATTCTCCAACTGCAAATCTTTATGTCTCTATATTCTCTTCATTCTTGTTAGAAACCAAACCAGTCATAAACACATACACATGCATGTGCAGGTACACACACACACACACACACACACACACACACACACACACACACGCACATCAATCAATGGTAGTCTATCAGAAATACTAATATTCTCTTCTTGAGGATTTCGCCCTAGAGCTACCAGCTTCCTCAGTGCAAACATGGCCAGCTTCCCAAATTGTGCTTGATGATAATATTATCAAATTTCTAGTCCGGGGGTAGCTAATTTTTCCAATCACTTGCCAAGTTTTAAACCAAGGCTGGGGTGCCTACTGAACATATCAAAGTGGACCTGGCCTCCAGGTTCCCTTAACATCCCTCAGTCTCTATCTGTTACAGGATATGGCAGGCATACCATGCCCTCTACCTGGATCACTCCAGTACAGACGCTGGGCTGCCTTTCCCCAAGAGGGTCTTCCCTATATAATCCAGATATTTTGGGTACCTGCCTTTTTTGTACCTTTGACCTCTTGACTGCTATACTTGGTTACCCTTTCTTCCCTCTTCCTTTCCCTCCCCGTCTCTCTACATGGCCCAGCTCAGCCTGGTCTTGTCCCTTCTGGACTCTCCTTGATGTCTCTGACTCTGGCTATAAACTACTCTCTACCTACAGTAAAATTTCTCTTCTATCATACCTTGGAGCAGTCATATCTTTTCCTTTACATCTTTTACTCCACTCACCACTAATATCTGTTTTGTTTTTCCTTATCTCTCTCTCAAAGTGTATAGTCCATGGAACACATTGTAGACCACTTTTGTGGCAGCCATATTCGTGTTTGCCATAAATTCTAGGTGAGGTTTGATAAGCTATAATACATCTAAGCATCTTGTTGAGTTCATACAAAAGGTTTGGTTAAGTTTGAGTTGGGTTTTGCTTACATAAAATTCAGGGTATGTTAAGCAATCTTATCCCATCTTAAAGCATCATCGCTTCATGGCCATTGGTATTCCATGGTAGAGAAAAGCAGAGGAGGGAGCGTAGATGTCACTGCCGTGACAGGGCAGTGACACACATCACTCCCAATCACTGGACAGGCTTAGACGTGTGATACAGATACAAAGAAAAGGCAACAAGCTATAGGCCGGCAGCTAGATTAGTTGATGACCACAACCCTGCTGGAGGAAGGTTTACATCTACATGCTCTGCATGCTTTTCTAGTCTTCTCATTGTGCATTCCACTTAAAAATGGAAAGAGGTGGGGGCAGGGATTTTAGGAAAAAGAATCAAGAGGCAAGCAGAGCAGAACAAGGGATCAACAGGATAAGAGGACAAAGACCCAAACCAGCTTATCTGCATTTTGTGAAAGCCCTCTGAGGTGAATTTATTTCCTTCAGGAATTGAACATCTCCATGTCTACTGAAGAGTTCTTGTTGTTAGTGGTTTCCTTCAGTGCTGTGAAGAAGTATTGAAAAATGCAAGACATGCTTCACTAGATCGCTGTGATGTAAGGTTAATTTGATGCGCCAGCATAGAGTTTTATAGATTCACCTTCGTGTCCTGCTCCACTTGGAAGTCTGAGATTATGTGCCACAGTTCCACAACAGCATTTGTAAGAGAATATAAATAATGGCTACACGGAGCTCTTATGTAAGCACTGTTCTGATAAATATCAAATTGAACTTTCAGCAAAGCACAAGGGCTTTACACTTGGACATTTCTCTTTGGATAAAGCCAAATGAAGCTTTCTTTTTCAGTGTGTGACTCACTTCAGTAGGTTTCCAAGTTCAGGCTGCATTTAAACAATACCAAACGTTTAGAGCAACAAGAGTAAGACAGTACCTAAATATTATTATCTCTAAGACAACTGGAATATTTATAAAGCATGGCTTTTGGCTGAGTTATTTTGAATTTTCCATTGATCTGTTATAGACAAGATAACAATTCTATTGCTACACAGACTATGAATATTTTGTGGAATTAAATGATGATGTGCTTAGGAAAGAGCCTTGTACAAAATTCTAGGATCACATATTTTTAGTGTCAGAAGTGTCATTAACTAGTTGCATAAACTCTAGCATGTTCCTCCCCTCCTTCTCTGTTCCTGACCTCCCTTATATTTAAGCTAAAAACATCTGTGACTTTTTCTTTCTGTAAGAGTCAGCAAAAGTTTCTGTGTTAGAGCATTCAATAGTCCTCAGTTTCAGGTCCCAGGAATCTATGCAAAGAAATTAATATGATAAGGTGGATTCGACATAGGTAGTTAAGGTTAGGATCCTTAAAGTGAGGTAAGTATCCTGCATTATCCATAGGAACCCACTTGTGCGAGAGCCTTTAGTATTTCTCCAACTAGAAAAAAAAGAAAAAAGAAGAAGAAGAAGAAGAAGAAGGAGAAGAAGAAGAAGAAGAAGAAGAAAGAAGAGGAAGAGGAGAGGAAGAAAAAGAAGAAGAAGAAGAAGAAGAAGAAGAAGAAGAAGAAGAAGAAGAAGAAGAAGAAGAAGAAGAAGAAGAAAAAAGAAGAAGAAGAAGAAGAAGAAGAAGAAGAAAAAAGAAGAAGAAGGGAGGTGGGAGATTCCATCTTTGAAGGATTTAGCAAACCATTGCTGGAGTTGGGCTCATGGTAAAGCTTGAGAAACCTACACTATCCCCCAACTGGCATCAAACAAAGAGGAGACCCTCTGGCATATGGAAAGGAAGTGAATTCAACCAATAGCCTGAGTGGGCTTGGAAGCAGATGCTCCCAGAGTTTCCACAGGAACCATACCTTACCTTACGCTCAGCCTTGTACCACCCAGGGCAGAGAGTAAGCAGACCACATGTGGCTTTCCACTACAGTATTGTCAGCTAATAAATCCAGGCTGTTTCCAACTACATTTGTGAGTTTTTTGTCATTAAAATAGAAAATTACTCCACTATTCAGTCAATACAGTGTGTGTGGGAATGTTCAAGATATTCTGCATTTTATATGAAATATGACATAAAGCAGTGTTAAAGTATAAACAATGTCATCTCATTGCCTAAAACATTTATATAATATATATTTAATAACAAATATGTCAAATACATCATACATAGCTTTAAGCTACAACATACTTGAAACGGTTTAATCTACAAGTTATTTGAAATAGTATATTTGACATTTTTGTTATTATTTTAGCTATGTGATAGTTATGTTTAGTCAGGTTGTCTGACTGTAGCTACATCTAGTCCTCAGCAAAGCTCCATACCAAGTCACACTGAGAATCACTTCATTTTTATGTAATGAAAATGTAAATAAACACCAGAGATATTGTTGCAGTACCCAAATAATCCTGGGTTAGCTATATTCCTAATTCTAACTGTCGGGGGAGGAGGGTTGGTAAGAGAAAGCTAAAGGAAGAAACAAGCAGAAGCCAGCTATAGTGTTTCACAAATAATGATCCCACAGGACAATGCGAGTAACCTGAGGTAACAAATGATTTGAAGATGTGTTTGTGATTTAAGAAAAGCAAAGGATCCCAAGGTCCTTTATCCATGTATTTGCAATATCAGGATAGACAGAATATGGTATAACAAAGACATGTTAATCTACAAGCAAGCTTTATACACATATTCTGCAAGATTGTAAATATATTTGTATTAGTAGTAAAGTTTATTAAGATCCAAATTCCAAAGTATCCATTTTTAAGATCCAGTTGCAGATTTAAAATATTCATGAAAATATGTATTAGTATAAATTCTAGTTAGTCAGACTACTCCCATCAAAACAGTGGTTCTAATGGCACTATATTTATCATAAGGTAATTGTGAAAGAGGAAAAAGCAGTATACTAATTTATGAACAACTTCAGTGAACTGTTTTTCCTGATATCTACGAAAACTCCTTTTTATTACTATGCACCTAGAACAAGGATTTGTAGGGCTGAGAGTTTAGTGTAGAGATACACCATCTACCAGGAAAATACAGAATTCTGCATTCATTTTACAGCACCACAAAGCAAACCAACAGCTGTACACATTTTGTATAAAAAAAATTGCTAATAGAATTATAATTTAAGCTCTCAAAGTGTGCTTTAAAAGATTTTTTTATTTATGTGTGGTGTTGGGGATTGGTTCTAGTGCTTGAAATTAATCTGGCCCCGAAAAATTGGGAATCTGCATGTCCAAACACTGAAGGTCCTTGTCCCTAGTTGGTTTTTGATTGATCAACAAAGAGCCAATGGCCAATGTTTGGGCAGATAGACTGGGGTGAGACTGAAAGACAGAGTTCCCATGATTCAGAGAGAGATGGACCAGATTTAGAGCTGCAGAAGGAAACTCATCTGAAATATATGTGAAAGGGAAAGTGGCCCCATGGGAGGGGCTGCCCAGAAGGAACGGGACCCCAAAGATAAAACAGATTTAGAAACTGTTGAGCCAGGAGTACCAGAGGGAGATGTATGCTAGCAACAGGGAGGATTCGAACTGTCCAACCTCTGAGCTAGTCAAGGCATATTTTAAATCAGTTGGTGAGTGTGTGTGTGTGTCCAAATGTGCACACCTGAGTGGACATATTCATACCATGTCTATACACTTTCAATAACAACCTGGTCTCAAGGGTAATAATAGAAAGAACTTGGTTAATCCCTCATAAATGCAGCACCTGCAATGACATATTCGCCTTCATCTGACCTTACTGCTTAAAGGTCCTGACATCCTCAAACTCATTACAACCTTTAGGGAACATATTCAAATCCTACCAATTCCCCACCCCTTTCTTGGGAAAATTTACAAATAACAATGCCTGGTGTTCACGAAGAAGTATTCATAGAGCAGCATGGAGCAGATCTGGAATACCTTGTCTCATGGTAAACCACACTGCACTGATAAGCACCAGTCTACCAAAGGAAAATGTCAACATAGTAAAGAAATTTAGGTTTTTAATTAAATTCCTCAAATATTTACCATGCTCCAGTAGCTCCCAAAACCATTGTATAACTTCCAAAGAAAGTAACTGATGTTCACCAAATAAACAAGGCAGGTGGTCCCACCCACCCTATAAACAGCCAGCACCCAAGTTTTATAGGCTATTACATTCTGAAGACCAACCAAAGCCAAATAGGTCTAGAGAGCTTAAAACTAAACTAGATAAAATGATTCATTTAGAAACATGTTAAAGGTTATGTAAGAAGTTGTTAAGGGCACAGAATATTTTTAAAACTCTACACACATATCCCACAAATATAGATATAATCAGTAACACAGATGTTCTAGGCTGTCTCTCACAGAAGCATAACCCACAGGATTATGGGTAAGGCTCTGCCCTGAATTAAATGTCCATCTCTGTCTGATACACTGCAGTCTACTGGGAGGGGAAATGACTGACCATATTATTTACTCCTTTATTTTTTTTACTTACAAAGACACTTAGAATACGCAGAGAGCTGTGAGGTTCTTTCTACAATGTAAATGACATAACTGCTTTTAGTTGGACATAGGTCTTACCAGAGCAGTTCATACATATGCACGGAAAGAAAAGGAAGAAGGGAATAAGGGAGGGAGAGAGAGAGAGAGGAGAGAGAGAGAGAGTGGAAGAAGACGGAAAGGTGCTGATTTCCTGCTCTATACAGTGGCAGCGTGAAACACCCATGTTAGTCTTAAGACTGGATCTCTTAATGTCCTGATAATATGGGTACAAGCTGTCACACTCCTCTGGTGTGCTTGTACCCTTTCCTTTCCATTCCCTTTCTATTCAGAGATTTCTCTGCATTCGTTATATGCTTTTATTACACTGGTGAGCATCATATTGCTTCCTCTCAAGGACACATTCACAGAGACTTCTTACCCATCATGTGGGTACCCAATGGTAGATGCCAGGGCAGTATTGGATTTTAGGTTCCCAAACTAGACTTAGTTATCATTTATAAGTGAATGTTTTATATTCAAAACTCTGCACTCAAGCCTGTTTTAGTTATATACTCATTTGCTTATATTTGCATATGTGTGTGTGCATGTGCCTGTTAAAGTATGTATGGAAGCAGAGGTTAACTTTGAGCATCACACCTCAGGAGTTGGTTCTCAAGGCAGCTA
This sequence comes from Rattus rattus, assembly GCF_011064425.1. Lineage (NCBI taxonomy): Eukaryota > Metazoa > Chordata > Mammalia > Rodentia > Muridae > Rattus > Rattus rattus. The sequence goes on along the minus strand of NC_046164.1, from coordinate 91,530,115 downwards.
GGCAGGCTAGCTAACCCCACAGACCCTCCTCAATTTGTCTCCCAGGAACTGAGATTAGAAACAGGCAGTACAGCACCTGCCCTTTTCATGTGAGGTTTGGAGCTCAGGTATCCATACTTGTGTAGCAACCCTTTACAACTGATCCATCTTCGTAGGCACTCAAGCTGATTTTAAACTAACCATAACTGGGATCTTAAAGGTCACCAAAGTCTATATGACAGACCTTGTCTCTCACCAGAGCCACTGCTGGGGTGTGGTCAAACTGTTCAAGTAGATCATAGTGAAAGTATACTAGGTCACTGCCAGTGTGCCCTTGACTCTCTCTCCCTACTCTTCTTCTTGATTTTCAGATGTCTTGAAGTGAGCTATGACTCCAGTCATGAGCTCCCACCATGATTCTCTTACCACAAACCCTAATGCAATGAGCGACTGAATAAGGGCTGAAAACTTCAAGATTGGGAGCCACAAAAACCTTTCCTCCCTTGTAAGTTCTTTATCTCAGAGTTTTGTCATGCGATGCTAAGCTGAGTAATCGTGGCCAAATAACTTTAACTTAATAATATCAGTTCTTGATCCAGTCTGTAATGATAAAACCTAGAAGTACAGACCCAGCACCGGGAGAGCGTGCCTTCTTACTGAGTGAGTCTCTGGCATTATTTGTTTAGTTGGTGCTGAGGTCGGGCAGTGCAGAAGTCCTTGTCTAAAAGGAAAGGAAGGTCAGGCCATTTTGGCTTTACTTGCTTTCTTTCATTCCTGGTATTGCACAGGAAGCTCCAAGAAACCTATCACCTACACCAGCCCTGAGGTACACGCCTTTAGGGGACTGCGTGATTGCAAAGAACAGCTCTTGTTTTCTGTCTTCGAAAGCACACCTGTAATGTAGTATTTTATTTCGATGGATTTCTTGTGTCGTTAGAATTTTTACGATGTGACGTGTTAACAGGACGGAAAATGGTCTGAAAGAAAATGAAGACAGGAATTATCTGCATAGTAATAATGAAACTCACATAAGTTTTCTTAGTGAAAAGGGGAGAACAGAAAGAATCAGAGGAAGCGCTATTGAACACAAAGGAGTAGATGTCAATGGAAACAGAGGAGTTAGGGCCTGAAATCAAGATGGGTATTGTGAAGAAGGTCTATATGGTCTATCATATAGACTTTGGTGACCTTTAAGATCCCAGTTATTGTTGTTGTGTTTTATAAAAAGATAGGAGAAGGAATATGCTTGGTGGGTGTGCGTTCAGTTGTAGAGGAAGGGGGTGCCTCTGCTGGCCCATGCTGAGGTATCCCTTCCCCTGCGGGACCAGCCACACCAGGACAGAGAATGTTTATTCAGGGCATGGCGAGGGGAGTTAAGATGGTAGTAGAGACAGAGAAAGGCAGGGGAAGGGAAAAAGAGAGAAGTGGGAGGAGAATGAGGAGAGAGGGGGAAGGGTCCAGAGAAAAGTAGGTGAGCAAGAGGGCAAGAGAGAGAGTAGAGGCCAAGCAGCCACTCTTATAGTGAGTCAGGCACACCTGGCTGTTGCCAGGTAAATGTGGGGCAAAGCATGACAAAATGCTAACAATTATGCCATTGAAGATAAGAGGAGGTGGGGGAACCCACCAACAACATGGGTAGGCTGATAAAGGGAAGGAACCTACATGGTCCAAGTGTCCGACCAGACAGAACCATCCGGAAGAAATCTTCCAGTTTCCTTACTGAAGACATCTGTGGAAGAGTATAATCACAGGAGAAACGGAAAACCCTTAAGAAGCTGGAGATGACATGGTATGCACTCATTGATAAGTGGCTATTAGCCCAAATGCTTGAATTACCCCTAGATGCCTAGAACAAATGAAACTCAAGACGGATGATCACAATGTGAATGCTTCACTCCGTCTTTAAAAGGGGAACAAGAATACCCTTGGCAGGGTATAGAGAGGCAAAGATTAAAACAGAGACTGAAGGAACACCCATTCAGAGCCTGCCCCACATGTGGCCCATACATATACAGCCACCCAATTAGACAAGATGGATGAAGCAAAGAAGTGCAGACCGACAGGAGCCGGATATAGATCGATCCTGAGAGACACAGCCAGAATACAGCAAATACAGAGGCAAATGCCAGCAGCAAACCACTGAACTGAGAACGGGACCCCCGTTGAAGGAATCAGAAAAAGAACTGGAAAGATTGAAAGGGCTCAAGTCCCCATATATACAACAATGCCAAGCAACCAGAGCTTCCAGGGACTAAGCCACTACCTAAAGACTATACATGGACTGACCCTGGACTCTGACCTCATAGGTAGCAATGAATATCCTAGTAAGAGCACCAGTGGAAGGGGAAGCCCTGGGTCCTGCTAAGACTGAACCCCCAGTGAACTAGACTGTTGGGGGGAGGGCGGCAATGGGGGGAGGGTGGGGAGGGGAACACCTATAAGGAAGGGGAGGGGGAGGGGCTAGGGTGATGTTGGCCTGGAAAGCTGGAAAGGGAATAACACTTGAAATGTAAATAAGAAATACTCAAGTTAATAAAAAAAAAAAAAAAAGAAAGAAAGAAAGAAAGAAAAGAAAAAAAAGAAGCTGGAGACGAGAAAGGGAAGTGGTTCTTTAAAGCAATGTTAGAACAGGAAAGAGGATTAGACGATGATTGGGGGAAAAGAATCAAGAAAGGGAAATCTTGCAGACATAAGAGAGCCTCAGTGGTTCTTTATATGGAATAAAGAAGTATACTGAGAAGGAGAAACTGAGGACCCCTGGGGGGGTGGGGGGGTGCACAGGAAATATAAACTCCTCAGTTAGGGTTTCTGTGGGTTCAGAAAAATGCTGTATATGAAACAGGAAAAGGGGAGCCATAGGGCAAACAAGGAAACATCTTAGACATTATTCTTTCCCCAGCTGTTTTTGTCCAAATTGTTTCCTGTTTGTGTGGTTTGTGTTTTGTTTTGTTTTTGAGACAAGAGTCTCACTCTGCAGCCCTGGCTCTCCAGAAACTCACTACATAGACCAGGCTGGCCTCAAACTCAGAGATCAGCCTGCCTCTACCTCTGGATTGCTTTGATTAAATCTAGATTCTACAAACCCCTAACAAACATTCAAAAAGCAAAAAACCACCAAATGCTAGACATCTTGTTAAATAAGTAGGTATTAATGCCAGGAAAAGTCACTTTTAGTAAGGAAAGACTTTGTGTCTAAATCTAAAATACTGTGATATATTCCCATATATGTGATCTTGGGAGGTTTAGTGGTTGGAACATTTACCAGCTTTGTGGATGATGAAACTGAAAATTCAAAACCAAAACCAAAGAAGAGTGGTGTCAATAGTATACAATCCAGTGAGAACCAGAAAATACCCAATGTTGACCTCTGACCCGCACACATACACACCCGTGCCTACATCCCCAACACACATATACACAAGTGCATGTATGCACAAACACAAAAAGATCACTGTGGTTTGTTTTGTTTTTTAACCTTGAAAAAGAAATAACAATAATGACTGAACATTAGAAATATGATTATCACAACATAAAAGTAATTCCATGAAGGGCCTAAATTTCACATTATACCAATGAAACAATAGTGATCTGAACTGTCAACATGATTATTCTTTACGAGTAGGGTCAAAAAACTAACCTTACACAAGAAAGATAAGAGAAGATGTTTTAAAAGGAATTGAGGAAAATATAGAAACATATTTCTATGAGGTCAGAAAAGATAATTAGAGATGGCCTAGGGCAGCAGTTCTCAACCTGTGGGTCATGCCCCCTTTGGGGGTTGCATATCAGACATCCTGCATATAAGATATTTATATCATAATTTATAATAACAGCAAAATTAAGGTTATGAAGTAGGAACAAATGAGTTTTAACACAACATGAGGACCTGCTTTAAAGGTTCGAAGCTTTAGGAAGTTGAGAACCACTGTACATATTCAAAATACATATATATTCCAAAATATATTTCCAAAATAATGAACGTATAAGAAAAACAATGGTGAAAAGTTATATCAGTGATGTCCACTAAAACTAGAAATGTTACATAAGGATTGAGAGTCACGTGTCTTCTTTGGTACAAAGTCACGATGAATCACTGTCTAAAAACCCGAAGGAAAGCTTTTAAAATTCACGCCAGAGATGCTGTTACTCAGATACGATGCGACTGACACTTTAGAGAATGAAAGCCCTCAGACGTTCTACTACCCACAGTCTCCCTGTTTCTCAAGAATGTCCTCCCGCAAAGTGGAAATTAAATTAAAAGCAAGAACACGAGACATGAAATTTACGATAAACAAGGACACCAGCAAACTTATAGTAAACTAATTTCTGATAACAAGGGTAATAGAGTGGCAGGTATAATGGGATGGTTAAGATTAATAAAGCATTTGAATTCTTCTTTTTTTTAGAAAGCAAGATGGCAACGGAAGATGGATGTGTGGGTAACTGCAAGCTCTACCTTCATTGGGGAAGTGGCCTTGGTGAGCTAAGAAGAAAAGCAAGGCCAGTGCAACTCAATCAGCAAGGCTGGTTCAAGCTTCTGGAGCCCGACGCCTAGTGGGTTGATTTTTACATATTTAAACCCAGTAAAATGTTGAGAAATGTTTCCTATTGACATGTATTTCAAGAATGCTTTAGGCATGGCTATGTCAGAGCTCCTCTTCAAAGTATATGTCTTCGAGCGGTTGAATTTTAACAGTAAGAACAACACTGAACGAAAAGTCAATCTGATTTCAGCAGTATTATCTGAGGGTGGAAAACTCATCATTTTAAAATTATAATGAAGTTTGAATCTTGCGAAGAGGGAAGGTTGCCGATGCTGATTACAAAGCACTGATTTGTCAGTGTTTGTCAAACCCTAACGGTAATCAATTACAGCAGGACAGAGAGTCCCGGTGATGTTAACAAGCAAAGTCAAAGCCCGATGGCTTAAACCTAACAGAGGCCACCATCATAAGTCATCATCTCAGATGAGCCAGGAGAGTTTGCTGTTGCTGTCAACCTATGCGTGTGAGGAAAGAGAAGGAGCGCAGGGGGAGGAAGTCCAGGGAGTGACACCATTCACAAGTCATAGATGTTTTCCTCACATATGTCTGGCCAAATAACGTCACACAATCATGTCTATGTCCATAGCACAAAAAGTGCTATCCTCCCAACCAAAATTGATAGCATATCCCGTGTACACCATGTTAAACCACAGCTGACAAAGCCATGGCTTGAGGACCACCCCTAGAAAATTGTGTGCTGGCCACAGACTTCACATTTGTACTGTTAGAAGTAGAGGGCACCTTTGAAGATGTTTCAGGTTAGATGAAGTCATGGAGGCAACCCCTAAGCTATGTTGGTTTGGTGGCTTCATAGGAAAAGACAGAGAGCAAAGTTAGCACTCTTGCTGTGTTACATCATGTGCTGTCCTCTCTTATGTAATCATACAGCAAGAAGGCCCTCATGAATGCTGGGCAGGAGAGGGCACTATGCTCTTGATTGTCCCAGCCTCTAACAATATGGATCACTTCAACTCTATTATTTGTAAATTTCTTATCTTAGGTATGAGACAGCAGAAATGTAAAGAGAGGAATCCTCTACTCTTTTAGAAAATATACAATAAATATTTCAATAGTCTAGCAAACCTGGGAAGAACACACACACAAAAAAAAAAACCTCAACAAATGTTAGAAGATAATGCTCTATGGTCACAAATAATATGGAATCCATAACAGAGGTAACCAGTGTGACTAAGAGATAAGGCTATGGTTAAGCCCAAAGGCTGAGGCTTCAAGAGAGTAAAAGCTATGGAGCTATATTCATGACCAGAGTAACATAAAATAGAATAGAATAAAGTATGAGAAAGAGGATGAGAGAGATGAACAAACGGGTGAAAGCAGGTGGTCCTACCCTGACATTCCAGATGCTCGACTGCATAGCAGGGCAAAGAGGTGGGGATAGTTTCCACTGTGTGAGCTAAAAGGTCACTGTTCCAATTACAAATGTCAGCATGTGGCTTAAAGCAAGGGAACTGTGACATAACCAACATTGCACTGGTTATAGCTTACGGGTAGGAGTGATGCCTCTGAGGGTTAAGAGTAAGAGTGATACCTCTGATGGTTAAGGGTAGGAGTGATACCTCTGAGGGTTAAGGGTAGGAGTGATACCTCTGAGGGTTAAGGATAGGAGTGATGCCTCTGAGGGTTAAGGGTAGGAGTGATGCCTCTGAGGGTTAAGGGTAGGAGTGATGCCTCTAATGGTTAAGAGTAGGAGTGATACCTCTGAGGGTTAAGGGTAGGAGTGATGCCTCTGAGGGTTAAGGGTAGGAGTGATATACCTCTAAGGATCGGGGGCAAACACCATGTCTCAGATGTGTGTTTGAGTACATGCAGATGACATTTATACTCAGAAAAATGCATTGATTTAGTTCATCTTTTTTTTTGACTAGTAAAAGAAAAAGATACAATGTTAAAGAAATTTGAGTAGGTCCCTACGTCCAAAATATTTAAAGACAGTAATCACACAATTACAGCAAAATGTTTCTGTGGCATGTATATATTTCTATCATTCAAAGAGATTGGCATGAAGTTGACACGCCAGCTCCACATGTGTTTTTGTGTTCTCATTATAATCTGTCTACCTTAAATATCTGAGGACAATAATGTATTCCTGTTTTCCCAGGAAACCAATTAACAAATCCATTAACTTTTACATACAGATACATTTTTATTACTGTGTTAGGGGGTCTTACTAGAATCAGAAGACACAGAATTCTAATTAATCATAATCATTATAGTAAATTTATTTTCTAAGTAAAAATTTCATGTTAACCGTTGTTTACAACTCAAGCTGTGTCTGAAGTGAACTGGCAAGACAGTCAGCCAGAGCTGAGGAATAGCTTCATGATATTTGCTTCATATGTTCAAGCCCTTAGATTAAATCCCTGACACTGAAAAAAAAAACTAAACAAAAAAGAAAGAAACCCATCATATCACAGAAGTTCAAAAAGGCCAGCTATGAAACAGCACAGGAACACCTCTGCAGCACTGACATGAACTGGCTGCATCTTAAGAGAAGACTTCTCAGCTGCAGCCACTTGCAGCCTTGCAGGAATTCAGGTTCTTATCATCTGAGCTGGAATCCCATTCCTACGTAAACAGGATTAAATGTCAGTACAGGGACTGGTTAAAGTAACTTAGCAAAACGCCTGTTATACAAGCTTGAGGACCTTAAGTGTGCATTCTCTTACATCCATGTAAAAAGCCAGGCATGGCTGGACATGCCTGTAATCTCAGCAAGAGGTTCCTTAGGGATTGCTAACTGCACAGTCTGGCAGAATTGATGATCTCTGGTGAGAGACCCTGTCTTAAAACAATGAAGTGGAGAGCAATTTAGGAAGAATACACAGCATTGACTCTGGACTATATGTGCGGTTTTAGGTCCACACATGTCTGTGTGCACATGTGCCCACACACACATATGCAAAAATATACACATACACAAAATCATATATATTCTATTTGGATTAAAAGTCAGCCTGGATGCCCTTGTCTGTAAATTAATAACTAGAAAAAGCTTAACAACTTGCAAACAGACAACAAATAAAAAGTAGAGGTAGGAGTACAACGAGACGTCAGTAATGAGGGTCTTCATATCTGTAGTGACATAAAGTCAGAAGACAAAATGTAAATGGCAAAGTGAGCAAGGCATGTGAGCAAGCAATGGCAAAGTGTTCTCGGAGAGAACAGCAAGATGTTCTCAGGGTGAGTGAATGGTAGAGTTAGACATAACAAGTAAGTTTTATAAATAAGGGAAAGCTAAGAACTTCACTGCTCATATCTATCTTTCAATATGCAGCAATACATACATATGAACTTCCTACAACACTAGAAGTATTATTCTATGATCGGCTTTCTTGTACTGTGTTTCCTTTGAGGAAATCCTAAAAGACAGCAAGTGGTAAGCATGTGGATGTCCATAAGCATAATTCTCTCCACACGATTCTTTAATTCGTTTATAATTTTCCTTACTGCGTCCCTGTCCCACACTTTGTCATCTAAATAACAAACTTTATCAAGTTTGAGAACTGCACTCTTTCTCTTCTTAGACATCTTCCTTAGAAGAAGCAAAGGACAGACTCATTTCTCCAGTCGGAGATGAAACATAAGCAGCAATATCCCCAAGAAGATTCTAGATGCTTTCAAAATGAAGCCATCCAAGGAGATCCCAAGCTCAGCCTATTTGCCACCTCCTTTATTACGACGCTGTTTTAAATCATGTGCTCCTTTTTTCTGTATTTTAGACACTGTGACTGTGAAGCTTAAATAATGGTTTGCAATTTCTCCTGCATGTTATATCCTCTGTAGCTAGCTCTAGGTTCTTTCATGATTTTAAAAAAAAATCATTCTGTTAAATAGATTAAAGTTTTTCTAGTTGAATCCCTAGGAAGTTGTTCTCTATCTCTCCTGAGCAGAAGAACTAATGAAAGCAAGCGATGGAAAAAGGTAGGAAAACTGTCAAATTTATTAATGGCCTTTAATTCATATTTGTAAGTTTCAGGTTAAATTTGATTAGAGTTCCTGGTAATTGAAGTAAATGGCACCAATATTCCATTCAGGAGAACAATATATAAGTCAAGGAAGTTTACTGAATTTCTACCATCTCTTTCAAAGGTGGCTTCGAAGAAAAATCGTTTGTAGAGTTTTCAATGGTCCTTTGAAAATTATTTTTGTAAGGAGGCATATTTTAAAAAATAAATAATATGCAGTTCACACTTCAGGATCATAGTTCTGACACCAAATTTGGGTTGCCTTTCCAATAATAGTGGGAAATTTGCTTTCTCAGAGCACAGTGTATAACTGTGAAAATCACCTAGAGAGGCAATGCCAGGATCAATGAGCCTGCAGGGGAGGAGAGACTCTGGGGCGATTAATCTCCTAGCTTAGAGCTCATATTCTGAACAATATTCTCTGACCACCACCATCAACAAAACATAGACAGACAGACACACATACACAGACAGACAGAAAGACAGACACATACACAGAGAGACAGACAGACACACACCAGACACACATGGAGAGAGAGCTACAGACAGACACACAGAGAGACAGAGAGACAGACACAGAAAGACAGAAAGAGGAGGGAAGACAGAGAAGGGAGAGAGAGTTGACCACAAATAGAAGAGACCATCTGTATGCCTCTTACCAAATGAAATGCTGAATTTATCCCCGAATCATGCGGTTTCTCAATTATGTATGCCAGGCCTCTCCAGTGCTGGAAGTTGTTACCAATTCCTTTCCAGTACCCCAACTGGAGTGGTCTTGACACCACTTGACATTAATAAGGGGAGGGAGAGCGTTGAAACAGCAGGCTGTCACTGTGGCCAGATTCCCAGCCCATTTACCAGCCCATGAATGAGAGAGTGAGCTTGCTTAGCTCCCACATCGTGCACTACGAGTCTTGGTGAAGATGCCAGAGAAGCAAGGATTTACTACTGCTGCTGCGGCTGCAACAACCACACTGACATCGGACCACAAGGAACCCTGGGAGTTCTCAGGCACAGACACCAACACACACTCAGGCTCCCACCCCCCACCCCCCGCCTCACCCCATGGCTGTGCAGCAAACAATCTCTCTGAAAGTCCGTAACAGGGCCCCACTTTTCTTTGAACAGTTGCTTCCCCGTAATAACATAAAGTCATATTTTACAAGAAGCAGCAGAGGTGAAACCCAACTGATTAAATTGTATGCTTTTTTTTAACTTTATTGCTTTTGAACTTCTGACTCAGCCAAGAGACCACGTTTACTTCAGATTACAACTTCTAAGATAAAAATGACACCTCGTCAATTGTATTTTACGTCTTTTGTGAATAGGAATCAAATGTCTACATTAGCGTCTTCTAAGCTGGGAACAAAGTCTTCCATGACATGTCTGAGCTCTCTGTCTCTGTCTCTCTGTCTCTGTCTCTCTGTGTCTCTCTCTCTCTCTCTTTCTCTGTTATATTAAACTCCTGATCCAAGTTTATTTAATGGCTACTGTATACATGTGTGTGGCTGCATGCCCACTGCTGTTTGGAATATATATTATATACATACACATGTCACTGTATACATTCATAGGATTTGATTTGGCCAATGTTTGAGATTATGTTTTTCTATTATAAATACCGGTTTCCAATTTCTTCTTCTGCCAGTTTCTAACATTGGAGTTAGAACATTGGAGTTGCAGCCCCAGCAGCAGTAGTTAGTTAATTCTCACCATACATCTTGTTTTAAGAGATAGCTATTGATCTACTAGTAAATGAAAAAGAAGCATTCAATGGACAGATCAACATGTTGAAGCTACCTTATAAACGTGGACCACTCGATCAAGGGATGTGGCTACTGTAGGAGCAATAGCATCTCTGACTAGAAAAGTGGGTTTTGACACAGGAAATGCCCATCGGGGTTAGCATCTTTTATTCCAAGGATCCCACATTTGATATCACCTATGATGGACAGCCGTCAATAAAGTTTGAGACGCAACAGTGCTAACGCCCATATTTGCCTGGATGCACAGAGCATGTGCCTACTTAGGAATCTCTTACTCCTACATCTTACCTGCAAAGTCAAGGAAAAGCAGGAGTTATCACCCAACTTTTCCCCTCCTTTCTCATGATGACTGAAGCTTATTGTGCCATTTACAGAAAGTTTCAGAAATGTAGAAAGTAGAACAAACTTGGGTTTTCCTACCTTTCAGTTCACACAATCAGACTGGAAACTGGACCTTAAACAGCACAAGGCAATTTTCAGAGCTTAAAGGGGAGACAGTAAACCTGGTTTATCGTGTTCACATAATTCTTTCAGAAACACGCGTGAGAATGTGAAGACCACTGTGAGTTGAACAATAATCGTAAAATTAGGAACAAAAGATTCCAATAGAACAAAGCCTTTGCCTCCTCGCTTCCCCTTTCTTTTTTGGGATTCTAAATCACATACAAAACATTTGTTCTGCTCCAGCTCTTTGTGAACTAATTGGCTTTCCTGGAGGGATAGGTAATTGTACCTGACTACACACGCTGTCCCAAGCTCCCTTGGAAAGCTCCAGTAAGCTTCTAGTGTTAGCAGCCATCAAGGATCTCACAGGTCAGGCATCGGATCGATACAGCTAAAAGCAGCAGGGACTGTAATGTCGACAGCAGGTTTCAGAAAGCTCTGCAAGTGCCAGTTTGTTCCTCTTCATGCAGAAGCTCAAGACAGCTTAATTAACCCTTGGAAAATACAATTTATCCAGAGGCTCGGCAGGTCCCTACCAAGCCCTACTGGGGAACTGATGGGAGAGATACTGTAGCTGGCGGCGCTGAATTCCCATTTCCCCCTTTAATGCTGTTTCCGTTAGGATGCAAAGAAAACATGATTTTCGGTGAACGTGCTCATCCTTTCCTGAGGAGCATACGCTAGGAGGCTGCTTTAGAGGGGTTTGTTAGAACTCACTTGTGACTTCTGCAGGAGCAAGGCCCAGCTGAGCATTGATCATCTGAGTCCTGGGGTGAGGAGCTGGGGATGTGTGAGAGGGAGAGAGGGAGTGTGTGTGTGTATGTGTGTGTGTGTGTGTGTGTGAGAGAGAGAGAGAGAGAGACAGAGACAGAGAGAGAGAGAGAGAGAGAGAGAGAGAGAGAGAGAGAGAGGGTGCGCGCGCGACCAAGCGAGCGTACTTGTGCTTGTGCATAGATTGGACGTGATAAGGAATGCTGTATGGAGAAAAGAGAGCAAAAAAAAAGTTATTGTTAACTTTTTATTAATGTAAATACTTATGTAAAAGCCTCCCCTTATTATATGTCTATTTCTCTTCTCTGTAAAGTCTCATAATTAAGAAGCGTATTATTTCGGGGTGGGTAGGCAAAAGAAAAGAAACTTATTATTTCATTCCTCCAAAAACTTTGTCTTAAACCATCAGATACCTGCAGGAGCCACAGTTAGGAATAAATCTGTCACGTGTGACCTTGAGGCACTCTCCTCTACTGTTGTTCAGGAAATCACGGAGGTTTTATCCCCTACGGTTTCTCCATGCCAAGGCAAAGCTTCTGACAAGGTATTAATGATGCTAAACATACACGGAAAACGTCTGAAGGAACTGAGGCTTGAACAATTGCCTCATGAGTGGTCTGAGCGTTCACTGACGCTGTCCCCACACAGGTAATAGCATTTACACTCACGTTACACACATTTTAAATTTGTGTCATTTCAATTAATCCACATAAAAGTCTTTTCCTAAGTTTCATACCTGTGGTTATTACTGAGAGTTCCCAGCATTCTCGTCAGAGAACAGGGGCTCCCGTGGAGTTAGAAGCCGCCTGACTTCTGCCGCCTCGTTTTCATTTATGATCAGAGGCAAAGGAGGTTGAGGTGGAAGACGTGAAATTAAATACGGATTAGATGTGTCTAAGATTGTGCTTATATTTTAGAGGACAATCTGGCCGTGATTTCTTTGAAGTAATTTGTAACAAATGGGCTACACACGAGGTAAAAATCTTTGGTAGCACATGGGAAGCGGGCCGCCTATGTGCGCTCAGCAGCTCTCTCCCCAGAGGGATTAGGTGTAGCCATTTCTGATACTGTTCCTCTTGGTATAGTGTGTCCAACAAACACATTCTGGGCAGTTACGATGTGCAGGGCCCTGTTTTAGACCTCAGTTATATGACAAGGAAACAATTAAAAGTGAGGACAGCACTAAACGATTTCCTCACTAGCATGAGAATACATATATAAGAGCTCAGTGAGCGACCACGAGAAAGTAAGCAGAACAAAATGTTGGAAGATTGGATTTACTGCACTATCAGCACAAACAGGGAAAGTCTCTCTAAAATACTAGTTGCTTAAAACAAACCTGAGGCAAGAGTTTTATTCCACAAAGAGGAGAGATTCCTAGATTGAAAGAGCACGTGGTAAAGGCCTCGGGAAAGAAGCACACTTCACCTGAACATAGACTGGCAAAGGAGGGTTTGGGAGCTAAAGAGAAAAGACATGGTGGGGTGGGGGGGTAAGCAGACACTGAGTTATAGACATAGTCTCAGTCCAGGTGAGACCATAGAAACCTTGTCAGGTTTTACGTGGCAAGAAACTGTGGAGCTCGGATTTGAAGACAAGTCTACCTACAAGCCATTAGCCATCATTCTGTACTAACCCTCCTGCTGGGATACCATTTGGCACAAGACTATGATCACTGAAACTCTCACTCTGAGACGTCTTTGTTACTACTACCCCCAATCAGACCAAGTCAATTCCAGTTCCAAGTCAACAGACCAGTGTTTCCTTGGTGCAGAAAAAGAGCAGCAACAGACTCAGCTAAGAACCACTTACAGGGCTGGGATGTAGCCCTGTGGCAAACACTTGCCTATACGTTCAGAAAGCTGCGTGCATAACCAGTTCTTGACTAGTTAATGTGAACAGAATTTCAGGAATTGACCAAGCGAAGTTCCCCATTCTCTAGATAAGGGGTGGCCTAGGATAGTTAACATTTTTTCAAATTTATAGACATTGGTGATCTGAAATCTGTGACCGTCTACTTTAGTCTGGCATTCTTTTCTCTCCTACCAACACCGGCCAAACCAGCCCCTTCCAACCCCCATTTCTGTATCTTCTTATTGGTATTTACAAATTGTAAACATTTCCATGGTAAGGCCATTGGTTAGGATAAGCATTTGGAACCTTTGAACATTATTACTCGCTTTCTTGTCATCTTTTTCTGTGGTAGAATAGTCTGATAACACAGCTAGCAGGCATGAGGCAAATTTAATCCTGTGTTCCTAGTATTGGTAGGGGAATGGAGCTAGGAGGATAGGGAGTTTGAGACCATTCTCAACTAGATGAGACTGTGTTCAAAAGGAAAAACATAGGGAAAGGAAAATATACACACTGTAACTCTGCTTTATCTGTAAGCCATCTACAACTGGGTGGTTGAAGAGTAAGAACTATGCAGTAAGTCAGGTGACCAGCTTGCTAGATTTCTTTGAGCCAAGTTCTTTCCATGCTAAACAGCCATTTCTACAAATGGGGATTTGAATAGATCATCATGAGCCCTGTCGGCGCTACAGATTATAGATATGTACGGCGAAGGCCAGGCACAGATGTCAGTGTGTCCTGATGAGGCACAGTCATCAGGCTGTCCACAGACTTTCGCCAGTGCGTCCTGCACACCCTACGGCTGCTCCTCTGACGCTGAGATTTCTATGCATTTCATGAAGCTGCTTTTCAAGCTGTGGCATATGCTCCTAATTTACACTTATTAAAGCCCAGCTCATTTGTCTATGGTCTGTTTTTCAAGATGACTTAGAAGAAATCAGAATTTGTGTGCTATTCATTGCTTCTCAGAAGCGAATTTTCAAGATGTATTTAGGCAATGGTATTTTCCACAGCATAATTGTATCCTAATGTGAAAACTGCAAATATATTTCTTTCTCCACATTTGGCAAATCCTTAAATGACCTTATATTTCAGCGTCATTATATAATTCACAAAAGAAGTCGCACCTGATGTGAACTTAGACACAGTTTTTTCTTTAAATCTTGACACATTATCGTATGCTGCATGCTTTTCATGGATTATAAAAAGACAGAAGATTAATATATTAACTGAAGTTGGGTAATTTCTCAGATTTATCTGAATTCCTACAGCACCTACTCTATCACACATTCAAATACCAATCTTGTTCACCCTATCCTCCAGGGATTCATATGCAATTTCTGCTAGACATATTTTCCATTCTTTTTATAACCAATCAATGATTATATCTGTATAACAAAAGTGATAGAATGTGAGTTTATTAACTAATGATTTGCTCATATTATCAGCATTGCCTCAAGTTAGGCTGAAAACCACAGAAATGGCAAGTGCATCTGCTTATTTAATAGACTTCCCAGAATATACTATCTAAAATAGCCACCTTTATCTTGCTTCAATTTTTGACTGGCTTTTTTCCCTTCATAAACTTATTGCTGTGTGAAACAATGTTATTAAATAAATTCACTATTATTTTCAGTGTGTGTGTGTGTGTGTGTGTATGATGTCTGCATGTATGTATATGTACCAGTTGCTACAAAAGCCAGAAAAGGGTGTTGGATCCTCTAGAATTTGAGTTATAGATGATTATTAGATGTCATGTGGGTGATGGGAATTGAACCCAGGTTTTCTGCAAAAGCAGTAAGTGCTCTTCTCTGAGTCATCTCTCCAGTCCTATAAGTCCATAAAATAGTTAGCTAAATATCTTAAAGAAACTGAAGCCTTCCACAGATAAAGGTAAAATTTGACATTCCAGAATAGTCATTTCTCAGTATAAAAGAACTGGTCCAAGATATCATGAAGTCAAAGGGAGAAAAAAGATCCAGGATTACACAGAATACAATTTTTTTTTAAAGATATACTGGTAAAACCCTTCTTGGGTGGCAATAAGACCAGGTATGAATTTCACTTTGAATCACAAGGGGACACATAAAGCATGAAGTTGTCAGTGTGAAAACATCTTCATCCAAGACGGAATCTACATGGACCAAGCTAATATTAAAAATATCAGGTACATTCCTGATGTTTGCCATAAAATGCTCCATTTCACCCTGTTACTTTTCCTTAGCTATATATGCTAGAAAAATAGGGAAGGGAAACTAACCAGATCACCTTGAAGCAGTATGTATGTATGTACGTATGTACGTATGTATGTATGTATGTATGTATGTATGTATGTATGTATGTATGTATATTCTCAAGATGATGGCAGTCACAGCAAGCTGAATTTTGACTTTTAGAGATGTCTATTTATCTGGTTTCACTTTGAACAAATGATAGGAAAATATATTTATTATTGATCAGAGAGTAAAGGTAGAAAGAACCAGAATTTTCACACCTTACAGTGGGCTATTCAACATGTACAACCAGAGCCTTTGAGGAACAGCAATGCCGTCCTCCTTCAGCATTGATCTTGTCTGATTCTAGCCTTGAGGAGTAATATTTTGGTTATAATTTTTCTTCCTGGGTTTCTTGATGGGAAGAGAATTGCTTCCTGATTAGCAACTACTGCCTTTCACATTACTAGAAAGGGTATTGCTTAGGATGAACTGTGTGTCTCTGACTTAGACATCATAAGGTTTGTTGGTTTGAAAAACATTACTCCACCCTTGATCTGCAGCAATGGCCATTGGGTGAGAGTCTAAATCTGAGTCCAGATCTTGAATTAAGTGATTGAAAGGAGAGGCCCTGTCACAATTATGTCAGGTCAGAGTTCATCGGACCAGATCCCTACAGTACATATTAATAGATACTTCAATCTACTTAAATGAAAAATACATTGGCATACACGTGCTGCAGTTATAGAGTACTTTAAATGCCTACCAAAGCTGTTGATTTTCCAAGTTGTTCTTAACTTATTTCCCTGGAGTTAGGTTTAAGACATTGCTTATGCCTTCAGAAGCTTTAAAATCTGTCAGACAACAACCCCAGCCTTACGGAAAATGGCAGGAGATAATCATGGAGCAGAAGTAGACAGTAAGACATACTGCACTAGAGCAACACAGTTTATGACTACTCTTAGGCCAGGAAACCGAAGTCAATCATTGTGATCCTTCCTAAGAGTACCTCTCTTGCCTCCTCAGACTTCTGGGTATTCTGATCTTCTGAATGATTAATTTACACATAGTGAATGGTGTAGCAGTTGAGAAAGAGATGCTCAAGAACTTAACCATTTTGTAGCAAACAGGAAATAAATCTCACTGTGGTCACCTTAGACAACTGCTTTCAGTACATTTTACCCATATCACAAGACAGAGGTATCATTTGTTAATTATTGTTTCTCCTGTTTATTTATGTGTCTTATTTTTCTTTTTTCAAGCCTTAGAGGATGCCTTAAGGTTTTGGTTCACTTAAAAATATATATCCAGTTACAAAATGTTCTCCTGGACAATATGATTATCTGTAGTTCTTCCACAGCATTTGGAAATCTGGAAGTTGGTTCTTCTGTTGTATAATTATATAATAACCTTAATGAAACGTAGAGAAGCTTGTCGGAGAAAATAAAACAGTTGAGGTTGAATAATTAGAATACAAACTAGGACATAGACAAAATAATAAAAACAAGATGTTTACTGATGTTCTAGAATTACATTTAAAACAAAGTTAAAAGCTTATAGGGGATAATGTTTCTCCAAAAGATCCATACACTATCTAAGAAAGCCCTCAGTACGAAGCATGGAAAATTTCCGTTTGAGTTGTTGATCAGAAGAGTCTAAAGACTCCCCAAAACAATATAAAGTATTTTTATTGACTTGGGTTGCTTCCCACAACTTGAAGGTAAGACCTTGTTACTGAAAACTCTATTCACTTCAGATTGGACTTAGAGGAATGAAGCTGGAGCTGACTCAGAAATCCTCTCCCCAACCTGCCAAGGGCTAATTCTCCCAAGGTGCTGTGTGAGTTGCCAAGGGAAACAATCTGTAACATTAACCATAAGTAAAGCCAACAAACTAAAATAATGATGGAAATGAGAAGATATCCACAATGTTGTAACACCTCTCTCTCATGGCTACCAACAGTTAGTTGTCTAGTTGAGCTTAAGCTCCGCCCAATGGGAGGGACTTCAAACCTTGGTCTGTAAACCTCGAGCTGACTAACCATGACTGGACAGGTCAGAGACCTGAGAAGAAAACTTACTGGTGCTATTTTCCTAAATCAGTGTAACTGCTAACTGCATTCCAAGTACTTATCCTTATTCCCACAAATAAGTGTGGCTCTCAACTCTCCTCTAAGAAGCTTCTTTTTGCAGTGAACTAGGGTTATTACAACAATTAAAAACTGGTCAAAGGCAGATGATAAGTGATGGTGGGGGAACTCTATGGGAGCAAAAAGATCTCAGAGCCAGAAGACTTTTAGATATGATAGGCAATCTACACCAATGAACTCTCACCAATATGTTTATCTGAACAGGACCAATCTAGAGAAAACAACAGTTGATGTGCCAATGTGGACAAAATGGTCAATGTCTTCTGAGAGAGTGAGAATGAGCTTCTTCCATGGATGAGTTCCCATATAGGTTGTCTAATTGTATGCATTTATATATGAGAAAAGCTAAATAGACTCAGTGGGGTATGTATGTGTGTGTGTGTGTGTGTGTGTGTTTGTGTGTGTGTAACAATAATGAGGAAGAGATTATGAATTTGGAAGAATCAGGAGATGCAGAAGTAGCAATATGGAAAAAAGTGATATAGATGCCATGCTCCGGTATGAAATTCTCACATACAAAAAAACTATTAAATTAAAGTATAAAGAAAGGGGAACACTCCTCCATTGTTGGTGGGGTTGCAGACTGCTACAACCATTCTGGAAATCAGTCTGGAGGTTCCTCAGAAAATTGGACATTAAACTGCCTGAGGATCCAGCTATACCTCTCCTGGGCATATACCCAAAAGATGCCCCAACATATAAAAAAGACACGTGCTCCACTATGTTCATTGCAGCCTTATTTATAATAATAGCCAGAAGTGGAAAGAACCCAGATGCCCTTCAACAGAGGAATGGATACAGAAAAATGTGGTACATCTACACAATGGTCAGCTATCAAAAACAATGACTTTGTGAAATTCGGCAAATGGTTGAACTGAAACTATCATCCTGAGTGAGCTAACCCAATCACAAAAAGACATACATGGTATGTACTCATTGATAAGTGCCTATTAGCCCAAATGCTCGAATTACCCTAGATGCCTAGAACAAATGAAACTCAAGACGGATGGAATGCATATCGGAGAGACACAGCCAGAATACAGCAAATACAGAGGGTATGCCAGCAGGAAACCACTGAACTGAGAACAGGACCCCGTTGAAGGAATCAGAGAAAGAACTGGAAGAGCTTAAGGAGAGAATATACAGCAAAACCAAACAGAGCTTCTCAGGACTAAGCCACTACCCAAAGACTATACATGGACTGACCCTGGACTCTGACCTCACATACAAAAAGCCCTGGGTCCTGCTAAGACTGAACCCCAGTGAACTAGACTGTTCAAGGGGGAGGTTGGGAGGAACACCCATAAGGAAGGGGGGAGGGGATGTTTGCCCGAAACCGGAAAAGAAATGTATATAAGAAAACTCAAGTTAATAAAAAAAAAATAAAAAAAAAAAAAAAAAAAAAAAAAAAAAAAATAAATAAAAAAAAAAATTAAAGTATAAAAACTGTTAAATTAAAGTGGGGTGGGAAGATGGTTTAAGAAAAAACAAATAACAAATGAAACTATAGAAACATAAAATATATATAAAAATATACTTTCAAGAAACTATAGAAATATTAAGTGTACTTAATGTAATAAAAAAAAAGTGACCAGACATATTTATTCAACTGACATTTGTTGATCCCAGTATAATAGTTAGCAGTGAACAGGTAACACGGGACTGCAAATGAAGAGGAGTCAGCACAGGAGGACCTATGATAACCCAACACAAACATATATTTAATAGGACTTATCTAGGTATATAGATTTATAAACAAGAATGTAAATTAAGAATCCTATCAGAAAAAAGGTTTTGCATATTCATCCTAAATATATAAATTCTTCTACTTTTCCACTACTATGAAGGTTATCACATTGAGATAATTTCGTGTAGTTTGTGTTACTCTTTTTTTTTTAATTTTGCACTTGAAAGTCCTAAGCCAACCACTTACTTGAACAGTTTTGAATATTCCTTGTAAATTTAATGAAGAGGCTGCTTATTTTTTCAATCTCAGCTTTTTAAAAATGTTTTTAATTAAAATAGTTTTTATCACTTCCTCATGTCTTTCCTCCTTCTAAGTTCTGCTAGCTCCCCTCTGTCAAACTTCTCCCATGCCCTTCACTCTTAAGTTGATGGTCTCTTTAGTTTACTATTCCTGATATTCATGTGCATGTATGTATGTATGTATTATGTATGGATGTATGTGTACATCCATAATTATTTTGTTGTTTGTAGGTATATCATTTCAAGGCTGACCACTCTGTATTGTACAACCAGAAAGGGGCTCATCCCTGGGAAAGGCTACCTCTCCTTTTTCTCCAGCAGTCATTAGTTTTGCTTTGTTTCTTAATTAGTCAAGAAACAAAACCCTAAGAACTTAATAGAGATATGATGAGAGGCAGTTGATAAAGCAGAGATGGAACTGAACTAGTTTATAGTACATAGTCCACCATGTCTGTAGTGAGAGCATGTGAACAGCATCTCTGCAGGGGCCCAGGAGCCCACCTATAAAAAGAAATGTGTGGCTGATGAGGTGACTAAGGAATAAGGCTTTTGTATCAACCGTGGTGACCTGAGTTTAACCACTGAGGCTCACATGGTAAAAAGAGAGAACATATTCTTGCAAACTATCCTTTATTTTCCACATGGACCAAGGCAAATTCACACACAAACACATCCAATAATATATACATACCATGCCCACAGAAAGACATAAACATAAAATATTTTATTATTAATAAAAGTATTCTAAAGGAAACCTGGACCATATTTTTAAAGTGAATTGCTCCTATGATAAGCTATTTTACTAAATAAAAATATATGTTCAAATTGGGAAGAATACTGACTTATCAGAACTGTTGTAGTAATAATCTCAGTCAGAGGTTTCTACCTTGCCTTTGATCATTCACTTCCCAGATAAAAGACGCACAACCTTTTTATGATAAGCCTTTAAAGCACTAGAGCTGGGCAGATGTCAGCCCTCTGAGCTATTATGCCATGGACAAGAAGCCAAGACCTGTATGATTCAGGATGAAGTTCTCATCCTCAAATCTTTCTCTGTAGATGGATCAGCTGCCAGTGTCAACATGGTGTGTGAGGTCACCACTCTGGCACATAAATCCTGGAATAATTCTGTGAAAGGAGGAGCCCTTATATCCAAATCCTTTTTCTTCAGTGGTCAGAGTATGAAAGTTTTCTGCTGTCTTGGGAACTTTGTCTACAAACAGTTCAAAGGAGATGCAGCCCAAGGGCTCACCATCAGCAAAGATAAAGTGGGATTGACCATGGCTACAAGCAGCAACAGAGGACAAGAGACATCTGCAAAGGCCTCACTTAATTTTTAATCATTTAAAAACTTCTACATTCTTTGAGTCCGGAAGAGCAACTATAAAAATAGAACATATTCCAATTTGCAATAATGAAGAATTTCCTCAATATACATTTTTTTAAAAAAATTACAGTGGGCCTGAAATATATGGTTTGATTTCATGAGTTTACACATTTTGTGATTCTGTAGATATATATCAGCTTATTTAGCATCCATAACTCAATGCTTTACTGTTTACAAAATACACCATCTGTCCTCTTGACCCACTGGACAGATATTTGTCTTCCATTTTCCCTTCTCTTGACATCCATCTAGGTGCAGCGAATAGGGTGGGTTGCAGAATGGGTGTCAAAATAAATGCACAGGCTGATCTCCAGGAAAGCAGAGCTTAGAGGCTATGAAGGACCTATTTGTGATATTAGTGCATTGAAATTCCCTTCCAACATTGCTCCAGAATTCTGGAACCAAACATGCCATTCTTCTCTGCATATTTGTCACTGGTGGGTATATGAATCTTCCATGGGTGAAACTGCACATCAGCCATAAAGAATGTTGGGGCACCAGTGGAAGGGGAAGCCCTTGGTCTTGCCAAGGTTGGACCTCCACTGCAGGGGAATATGGGGGGCAATAAGGAGGATGTATAGGGGGAATAACCATATGGGTGAGGGGAGGGAATGGAGGCTTATGGACAGGAAACTGGGAAGGGGGATAACGTTTGAAATGTAAGTAAAGAAATATACCTAATAAAAAATTTAAAAAAAATAAAAAATGCTTAAAAAATGTGTGTGTGTGTGTGTGTGTGTGTGTGTGTGTGTGTGTGTGTGTGTATACATGGATAGTCTACCACAATGGGATTTTACACACAAGAGACTAATTGATAAAGTCAGACTAAAGATTTACTTTAGATAGAAAAAGTACTATTGAAAGAAATTGGGCCCCAAAGCTGCCAAATCTTAGAGGCACCAAAAAAGCCAGGTTCAAACTATAGATACTTCGTCTTCATATACAGAACACATATGCTCCTTGTATGCAGAAGAAGAGGATAAATTGATGTAAATTAGGTTAAAATGGTTAGAAAAATACAAGATTTAAAACTATGCAAAATGATAGGAAATCTAAACAAATAGTTAAATAATAAAGTAAACACTAAAAGTCTTTCTTTGTTGTGCGTTGGTTCCCAAATTACATAGGAATTCACATATCTGCATCCAAGACATCCACGGGTCCCTGCCCCCAGATGGCTCTAATTGGTGAATAAAGTTGCTGGCTGCCAATGGCTGGACTGATAGACAGAGGTGGGACTTGAGAGTCCTGGGCAAGGCAGGCAGGAGAGAAAAAAAAGGAAGAACCACCATGCCAGGGAAGCAGAGAGATCAGGTCTGAGAGGTGCAGGCGAGAGAAAATGACAACATATGAGTTGACAATAGTGGCCATAGAAGGCTGAAGGCCTGGGTCAGGGGCAGCCAGGAAGGAATATATGTTTTAGTAAGACATAACTGAGTACTATTGAAGGAGTGAATGTGTTAGCCACAGGGAAGTTTAGAAGTTCCCATCCACTGCGTGGTTTGAGACATATTAAAATAGAAGGCTGAATGTGCGTGCGTGTGTGTGTGTGTGTGTGTGTGTGTGTGTGTGTGTGTGTGTGTGCCTTTCATTCAAAACTCCAGAGCATTGGGGCAAGGAACTCACAGTTCTGCCCCTGGGGAGTTTAGAGCAGATAAATTTCTACTGCAACATTTCTTCTCTGAATATTTAAATCTATAAATTGAGGACCCACAGCAGCTAAGCAGAAACTGGGGGGAGAGAGAGAGAGAGAGAGAGAGAGAGAGAGAGAGAGAGAGAGAGAGAGAGAGAGAGAGAGAGAGAGACCTTTCTGAGTTGCAGCCTGGTGATCTGTCTTATTCTTTGGCGTAACTATGGACTGATCTAGAACAACAGTGGCTCACCTGTTCTGCAATGCCAGAAGTAGACAAGCAGTTGTAGCACCTTGAGAAAAAATGTTTTCAACATATCAAAAACCATTTTGCACTTTTCACACACACACACACACACGTGCCAGGGCTTTGGCAATCTGTTCTATGTCATCAGGAGATTAATCAATATTAAAAATGAAATAAGGAAGAAATGGAAGACTTTACATTGGTTTAAAATCTAAACTAGGTTCACAGTGGCGCTGCTCTGTTGCAGGCAAGACAGACTCCATAATCAAAAACACTGGAAAATTAAGGCCCATCTTCCTACGCACATAAGTCAAAATTCTGGGGAGTATAGAGCTGTGAAACCCGTCCCAGAGTGTTTCAACAATATGGTTAGGGGCTACACTTACCTAGGACACAAACTCCCCTTTTCATCAGGAGACTCCTGTTTTCAGGAGACTAAATAAGGGGGGAAAAGTGTGTTGGGACTCACAGACTGGAGCATGTGCTCAAAATAGTAATGATGAGTACATGCAAAACATGACAAGAGGTGCAAAACTTGCAGAGATGCTGTGAAGGAGGAAATGGACTCCTAGGAAGACAAGATGAAGACACTGGGGAGAACAACGCTGGGAACCAAGCAGACGGTGCAAGAGCCTTCATCTTCTACTGAGGAGGCCAAACGCTGTTTTGTTTTTTATTATAAGTGTATGTGGACAGGTACGTTTGAGAACGAGGTGAGATTACTTAAGTCTGATATACATTGCTAGGATGAAGCACACTTGACAATTAGCTATGGACTAGTAAAAACAAAACCTAGTAATACATGTTTTGCAAATCAAACACTTGAAAATATAAATATATTTTCCTAATGTAGAATTAAGAATAAAATACCTTATAAATGGAGTTCTTATTTTATCTATAGCACCAATTTTAAAATTTTAATGACTACTTCTATTTCTTTTGGGGTTTTGGGACTATTTAGATGGTTTATCTGATCCTGATTTTACTTTGATACCTGATATCTGTCTAGAAAATTGTCCATTTCATCCAGATTTTCCAGTTTTGTTGAGTATCGGCTTTTGTAGCTGGATCTGATGTTTTTTTTTAATTTCCTTGGTTTCTGTTGTTATTTCTCCCTTTTCATTTCTGATTTTATTAATTTGGATAGTGTCCCTGTGTCCTCTGGTTAGTCTGGCTAAAGGTTTATCTATCTTATTGATCTTTTCAAAGAAACAGTCCCTGGTTTTGTTGATTCTTTGTATAGTTCTTTTTGTTTCTACTTGTTGATTTCAGCCCTGAATTTGATTATTTCCTGCTTTCTACTCCTCTTGGGTGTATTTACTTTTTCTTGTTCTACAACTTTTAGGTGTGCTGTCAAGATGCTGATATATGCTTTTCTAGTTTTTTTTTTTTTTTTTTTTTTTTTTTTTTGAGGCACTCAGTGCTGTGAGTTTTTCCTCTTAGCACTGCTTTCCTTGTGTCCCATAAGTTTGGGTATGTTGTGCCTTCATTTTCACTAAATTCTAAAAAGTCTTTAATATCTTTTTTTCTTTCTTGACCAAGTTTTTATTGAGTACAGAATTGTTCATCTTCCATGTGTATCTGGCCTTTCTCTTGTTTTTGTTGTTATTGAAGATGAGCCTTAGTCCATGATCTCATAGGATGCATGTGATTACTTCAATCTTCTTTATCTGTGGAGGCCTCTTTTGTGACCGATTTTATGGTCAGTTTTGGAAAAGGTACCATGAGGTGCTGAAAAGAAGGTATATTCTTTTGTTTTAGGATGAAATGGCCTATAGATAATTGTCCAATCCATTTAGTTGACAAGTTCTGCTAATTTCACTGTGTCTCTGTCCAGTTTCTATTTCCTTGATCTCTCCATTAATGAGAGTGGAGTGTTGAATTCTCCCATTATTATTGTGTGTGGTGCAATATATTCTTTGAGCTTTAGTAAGTTTTTTTGTTTTTTAATGAATTTAGGTGCCCTTGCATTTGGAGCCTAGACAATCAGGATTGAGAGTTCATCTTGGTGCATTTTTCCTTTGATAAATTTGAAGTGTCCTTTCTTATCTTCATGGATATCTCTTGCCTGTAAGTCATTTTTATTCAATATTAGAATGGCTACTCCATCTTGTTTCTTGCAACCATTTACTTGGAAAATTGTATTCCAGCCTTTTACTCTGAGATAGTGTCTGTCTTCATCACTGAGGTGTATTTCCTTTCAGCAACAAAATGCTGGGTCCTGTTTACCTATCCAGTCTGTTAGTCTATGTCTTTATATAGGAGAATTGACTCCATTGATGTTAAGAGATATTAAGGAATAGCGATTGTTGTTTCATGTTATATTGGTTGTTAGAAGTAGAATTATGTTTGTGTGGCTACCTTCTTTTGGGTTTATTGCAAGAATATTTCTTTCTTGGTTTTCCTAGGGTTTAGCTTCCCTCCTTGTGTTGGAGTTTTCCATATATTTATTATTCTTTATAGGGCTGGATTTGTGGGAATATATTGTGTAAATTTGGTTTTTGTCATGGAACATTTTCATTTTTCCATCTATGATAATTGAGACTTTCTTCTGGATATAGTAGCCTGAGCTGACATTTGTGTTCTCTTAGTGTCTGAATGACATCTGCCCTGGATCTTCTGGCTTTCATGGTCTCTGTTGAAAAGTCTGGTGTAATTCTGATAGGTCTGCCTTTATATGTTACTTTACCTTTTTTCCATACTGCTTTTAATATTCTTTCTTTGTTTTATGTATTTGGTTGTTTGACTATTATGTGATAGAGGAATTTCTTTTGGGGTCCAATCTATTTGGGGTTCTGTATGCTTCTTATATGTTCATGGGCATCTCTTTCTTTAGTTTAGGGAGGTTTTCTCCTATAATTTTATTGAAGATATTTACTTGTCTGTTAAGTGTGAAATATTTGCTCTCTTCTATACCTATTATTCTTAGATTTGGTCTTCTCAATGTGTCCTGGATTTCCTGGATGTTTTGGGTTAGGAGCTTTTTGCACTTTGCATTTTTTTGACTGTTGTACCAATGTTCTATAGTATCTTCTGCCACTCAGATTCTCTCTTCTTTCTCTTGTATTCTGTTGGTGATGTTTGCATCTATGACTCCTGATCTTTTTCCTAGGTTTTTTTTATTTCCAGGGTTGTCTCTCTTTGTGATTTCTTTATTATTTTTAGATTTTAGATCCTGGATGGTTTTATTTAATTCCTTTACCTCTTTGGCTGTGTTCTCCTGTATTTCTTTAAGGGAGGTATTCATGTCCTTCTTAAAGTCCTCTATCATTTTCATGAGATATGATTTTAACTCGAAGTCTTGCTTTTCAGGTGTGATGGGAGTATCCAGGACTTGCTGTGGTGGGAAAACTGGGTTCTGATGATGCCAAGTAGCCTTGGTTTTTGTTGATTATGTTCTTGTGCTTGCCTCCCACCATCTGGTTATTTGTAGTGCCTGCCCTAGCTGTCTCTGACTGGAGCCTGTCCTTCTTGTGATCCTGGTTATGTCAGCACTCCTCGGAGTCCAGGTCTCTTTGTGATCCTGTGATACTAGGATCCTGGGATCCTGGGATCCTGAATGTGTGAGATCCTGGGAGTCAAGGTGCCTCTGAGATACTGAAGTCCTGGTGTGACCAAACTCCTGAGGTCCTGTTGTGTCAGAGCTCCTGGGAGTCAAGCTTTCTCTGGGTGTTGCAGGAGTGGGTTGAGGGGACGCCAGAGCCCTGAGTTTGCTCTGAGCAATGGTACAAGCTGGAAGGAACCCATGCCTCTAGGTGGGCAGGGGTTTGTATTTCCCTGGTTCCTATGTGGGTCCCAATTATACTGGGTGTTGGGGAAAATGTTGTGGCCTCAACTGTGCCCTTGAGTGTGTCAGAGCTCCAGTGTTCCTGGATGTGTCCAGTCTCCTGGGAGTTGAGCTTCCTCTGTGATTCTGTGCTCCTCTGATCCTGGACCTGTTAGCACACCTGTGATCCTGTGACGTGTGCTCCTGTGATTCTGGGAGGGTTAGAGGGCCTGGGTGACGAGCATCCTCTAGGGATTGTGGGAATGGGTGAGGGAACAGCACCACGGTCTGCCAGGGCACAGATTCAGACCAGAAGGGCAGATGGAAGCTTTTGAGAGCTTCTGGATGGAATCAGAGCACACTCACTCATGTAGCAACAAGTAATAATGCACCACGACGTCACCCACCCGAGATGCTCAGCAGAGACTTTGTGCTCAGTATTTTTATTGAGAGACGGTCTCCACCTGGAACATATAACAGCGTAAGAGTTTCTTAAAGATGGCAGGGCATTTTACTAACCATAATATCCATACAAATTATTTATGCACAACAGGTGCTCATATTAGGGGACCCAAGTTCTGCTCATCAAGGAAGGGCTATCACTATAAGCAGACTATTGTAAGGGTAATCAGTGTAGCTAAATTCACACTTACTACAGTCTTAATATCACACACACACACACACACATTAGAAGTGGCAGAGGGGAGAGGGAAAAAGAGAGAGAAGTAGAATTTTTCTTTATACGGCTGGTGAAATTCCAAATTTCTGTTGAAACCTGGTATTGTGATGTTCTTTCATTTAGGATTGGGACAATGGAGACACCTAAATTCTATCCCACTCTTGACTCCCTAGATGGAATGTTTCAGGGAAGTCCCCTCCCCTCATGTTGCATGCTAAATAGGAAAAGTGTCCCATATTTGTAGTCCGTAGTTCATGAAGTATTCTGGGAAGTTGTAGAAACTTTAGGAGGTGAGGCTTAGCAGAAGGAATGATGTCACTGGGGAAATATTTTTTAAAGGTGATACTTGGCCACACGTCCCTGTCTCCAGTCTTTTCCAGTCTGCAACGGGGCAAGCAGTCATACCCATACAGTTCCGTGATGTTTGGTCCAAGGCATGTTGCCTAGAAATCATGAAATCATGAGTTAACATGGATGCCTTTCGGCTTTTAAGTAGTTCTCTTAAGTGTTTTAGTCACAGACACACAAAAGTAACTAGCATGAAAACAGAGGGAAGACTCAGTAATTCTTCTGTTGGTTTTTCAGCACCATAGAGGAATCAGAAGATGTTCTTCATCGATTACTATCAGATGTTATTAAACATACTTGCCAGGTCCAACTTCTCATGATAATTCTTGTGAGAATATAAATGTTCTTCAGGTTTGGTTTGGAATCCTATTGACTGTAGTTTGTACAGTTCCCTTTTTCCGGCTTGGAATAGTGATTCAACTTTATCAGGTATATTTCCTACCTCATATTTAAACTTAACAACTGCCTTTCAGAATGTAGGTGTTTGTGTGTGTGTGTATGTGAGAGAGAGAGAGACAGACAGACAGAGACAGAGACAGAGACAGAGACAGAGACAGAGACTATGCCTGTTTATCTAGAAAATGGTACTTAAGGACAACAGTTTAGGCAATATCAAATTTCATTAGCAAATGTTTATTATGATTATTGGCTTTTTAATAGACAATTTAGGAAAAATATTAGTTTATGTTTGTTTTCAATATAAAAATTTATTAACACATCATACTGAGATTCCCTAACTGAAATGTTTTATATATATATTACTTTATATATATATATATATATATATATATATATATATATATTACTCTATTCTATTGTGCAGCTATTCTTCTCCTATTATTTTGGTCCTAGAATATAACTCATTAAGACAGTTTTAAGCCTACTATAATTTAAAAACCCTAAAATAATTCTTTTCTGAATGATCATGGTACCAATTAAACATAAATTTAGAATCATTTGTTACGTTTTCATTTTGTTTTAAACTGCTTGCATTTAGATTTTAAATATATATATGCAAAATATATTTATTACAAGTTCAAATCTTTAAAATAAATCATGTGAACTATTTATTTTAAATATTTTGGTCTTTCATTCACAATTTTCTCCAAATTGATCTTCATTTTTCTCCAAAAAACCTGTACCAGAAATTATTTTCTATGTTTATATAAAATATTACTCCTCTGGTAGCTGTGTATATTACCATTGGATGGTTGTACAAAAGTTCAATCAGTCCCTGGGTGGTGAGAATTTGAGTACTTTCCAGATCTGGGTATGAAAAATGGTGCTATTGTAAACAGCCTTGTGCATGTCTTTTAACATTTTTCCTGGGTAGTTTTGGGATAGATTCTTGGAAATGAGCTTTATGGGTCAGAGGGTAAATGATTTTGTTATCTACTGCCAAATTTATACCATATTATTCTACATTTTTATCACCAGCAATACAGCGGAATGGCTTCTCCCTCACAGCCTTTCCAACACGCATCAAATGCTTGGACCTTTGCCAAGTTGATAGGAAAGAAATAATTGCTCACTATAATTTTAATTGCCATTTCTCTTATTATGAAGAAATTTAAACATCTTTTAATAACTATAAGGGTCAGGAAAATGTAAGTATAAAAATCCTTGAAAAGCATGATCTTCTGTTAACTTGTACATGTATCACAAGAAGACAAGAATGCTAGTTAATCAGTACCAAATTAATACAACATAAGTCTACCAAAGTAAGTAAGTATGGTATGTTTACTCAAAATAGGCCAAAGGAATTTGTCAGCAAGGTCCTTAATACTCCTTAGATCTCTTTTCAGATTGGAAATTTTGAATTCTCATATAACTTTCTCACACATCTCCTTGCCTCGCAATAAAGTGAAAGGGGATGAAACACAAAATAATGATATCACTGTTAGGCTGTGAGGTGGACTATCAAAAGAACAATAAATCTTAGGATTTTCTGGAAATACAATGAAATTCAGTAAAGTTGTAAAGATTCATTCTGGTTCCAGGTGTCAAACATTGAAGTAAATTAATGTTCACAGAGAGCAAAGCTTCCTCAGAGACTGAGGGTCCATGTACTCAATGTCACAGGGAAATCATGTGTTTAAAGAGACAGAGACTGCTATTTAGTACACACACACACACACACACACACACACACACACACACACACACACATACACAGAGGAGAGAGAGAGAGAGAGAGAGAGAGAGAGAGAGAGAGAGAGAGAGAGAGAGAATATTTCATTTGTAAAATTGCTGTTCTTCAAGACAATTGCTCTGAGTGGACAATTGCTCTGACTGGACTCTTTTTTTGTGGAAGAAAAATAATTCAACTACCTGAAGGAAGTGGCAGAGGTGGAGAGATGGCCAGAAGTAAAAAGGAGGGCAGGAAGTAGGAAGTGTTTCAGAGGAGAGAAGGACTGTGCAGAAGCTCTGAGAGGAGAAGCAGCAGTGTTAATGCATCTAAAACAATTCTTTCTACTCAGAAGAAAGGAATTAGAGGGGCCCATGGAAGCATCAATATTCCAATCTTTTCTAATTCTTTTCTTTCACAATTGTCAAACAGGATGTATAAAATATAATGAATCATGTAAGTGACTCAGTAGATTAATAAACAGATAATCCTATGACCAATTAACACAGAAAGAACACAGATACTTCCCTTAATCTACAAGATTTTTCTCTCAGCATATAAACATTTTACAAATTGTCTTCATTCTTAGACACATAGAAAATTCCTACTGAATCAGGAAAGCAGACATGGCATTGTCCTATTACAGGTTAAAGAACAAGAAAGTAATACAAATAGTAATTTCTCTAAATTGAAAAGCAGTTTCTTCTAAAAAGTAGCAAAAGATACAATCTCTTAAACCTCTGTAAGGCAAAGCCAAAATCACCCTGACAAAATTCATAGATGAATGTTTTTTCACTAAATGAAAAGTATTATAAAAATTCTAAGAAAGCAGCCAACTACTGAGATGAAAACATACAAACATTTCAAATTTAGAATACAGGGAATATAGATATAAAGTAATAAATTTAATCCCCACTGAAAACAAAATGGCAGCCAACACTTGCCTGATGAAAATGTCAACAAAATATAGAAAGGAAAGGCATTGTACATACACAACAAATCTTACAAAATTGTGACAATTTGAAGTGATCATCTCTAAGGTTTTGAGATCAGGTTGACTAAACATCTAATGAAGGTAACCTTAAAAACATGATAAAAAAGATTTATTTAACTAAATTGTGCAAAGCATCATAAGTTACATATAGTGAATATTACTTTTATTTCATATTCTAATATCTATTTATAAAAATCATTTAACCATACTGTAGACTACTACTCTAACATTTGGAAGAGTAGGGTTTGGGCAAACTGTATTCTGCAATCAATGAGAAAAATATAGTGCTTCCAAGAAATGAAGAAAGTTAATAGTTTTTACAGTAAGTTATTCTAGGTTATATAGTAACTAATTGAGTCTAATCATTCCCCAAATTAACCACACTCAAATACCTAAACTTGAGTACCAGGAAATATTAAACTGTTAACTTTTAGCATTTTTGTGTTTCTAGTTGAAAATACATTCTTCTCTCATAATTTCTTAATTTTGAGAGAATTACCATAATTCTCTCTTACCATAATTTCTACTCTCTCTATTCCTCTGAAATCCTCTCCCCCTACTCATTGACTCCACCATCACCTTACAGAAAAGAATAGGCCTCCAACAGACAACAACCAAATATGACAAAGCCAGATACAGTAAGACAAGACAAAAGCCCTCACACTGAGGCTGGACAACCAACCCAACAGGATGAAAAGAGGCCTCAGAACAGGGAAGAGTTAAAGAGGCATCCATTCCCACACTTAGGAGTTGCACAAAGCAAAACAAAACAAAATGAAACCAAATAAAACAAAACAAAATAAATAGCTAACAGCTACAACATATACACAGAAGACCTGGTTCTGACCTTTGCAGGCCCCATGCTTGCTGCTTCATTTTCTGTGAGCCCATGTGAGTCCTGCTTAGCTGATTCAAAGGACCATGTTCTCCTGGTATCTTCCATCCCTTCTGATGCCTACAATCTTTCTGCCCACATTCTCGAGTTTCTCCAAGCTCTGAGGGGAGAGACCCAACAGAGTTTCCAATTTAGAACCTCTCCCTATGAATTCCCACAGGGGAGAGAGCTGGACTCTCAGAAGTGCGGACAATCCTGAGAGCTCATGGGAATCCGCTACTTCTGCTTATATTTCTGGCCCAAGAGCAACATGCTTACAGTCCTCTGGACCCAGGAACTTAGGAACAGACAGGGACAGGATCCTTAAAGTCTCTGCTTGCACTTAGAGCAAAAAGCCAGTCTCCAAGAGCACTGACACACCTGAGACCAAAGGTAAGATAATATTTCTGCTCTGAGCAACCTGCCTGGAGCCCTCTGGACACACTAATTCAGGAGCAGTTTGGGACTGGACCATTCCAGTCTCTGCATGCACCTGCAGCTAACCCAGTCCCACAGCTCTCTGTACCCAGATCCGACCAGGGGAAAAAACAGGTTTACAGGAGTGCTGACACACAGGCTTAGAGGAAAGTCAAGCCACTATCAGAGACAGGAAGAACAGCTAACACCAGAGACAACCTGATGGTGAGAGGCAAGTGCAGGAACCTAAGCAACAAAAACCAAGACTGGTCTCTGGTATCGTCAGAGACCAGTTCTCCCATCAAAGAAATATTGGCTATCCAAACATACCTGAAAAGCAAGATTTGTATTTAAAAGCACATCACATGATGATGATAGAGGACTTGAAGAAGTACATAAATAACTCACTTAAAGAAATATGGGACAACACAGGTAAACAAGCAAAAACCCTTAATGAGGAAACACAAAAATCCCTTAAAGAATTACAGGAAAACAAAAGCAAACAGGTGAAGGAACTGAACAAAACCATCCAAGATTTAAAAATTGAAATAGAAACAATAAAGAAAGCACAAAGGGAGACAACCCTGGAGGTAGAAAACCTAGGAAAGAGATCAGGAGTCATAAGTGCAAGCATCACCAACAGAATACAAGAGATAGAAGAGAGAATCTCAGGGGCAGAAGATACCATAGAAAACATCAATACAACTGTTAAAGATAATGTAAAACTCAAAAAGCTCCTAACCCAAAACATACAAGATATCCAGGACACAATGAGAAGATCAAACCTAAGGATAATAGGTATAGAAGAAACTGAAGACTCCCAATTAATGGTCCAGTAAATATATTCAACAAAATTATAGAAGAAAACTTCCCTAACCTAAAGAAAGAGATGCCCATAAACATACAAGAAGCCTACAGAAGTACTAATAGATTGAACCAGAAGAGAAATTCCTCCCGTCACATGATAGTTAAAACACCAAATGCACAAAACAAAGAATATTAAAAGCAGTAAGGGAAAAAGGTCAAGTGACATATAAAGGCAGACCTATAAGAATTATACTAGACTTCTCACCAGAGACTATAAAAGTCAGAAGATCCTGGACACATGTCTTACAGGCCCTAAGAGAACACAAATGCCAGCCCAAGTTACTATATCCAACAAAACTTTCAATTAACATAGATGGAAAAACCAAGATATTCCATGACAAAACCAAATTTACACAATATCTTTCTACAAATCCAGCCCTACAAAGGATAATAGGTGGAAAACTGCATCGCAAGGAGGGAAACTACACGGTACAGAAAGCAAGAATACAATTTCCTTGCAATGAAACAAAAAGAGAGACAAACATAATTCCACCTCTAACAACAAAAATAATAGGAAGCAACAATCACTATTCCTTAATATCTCTCAAAATCAATGGATTCAATTCCCCAATAAAAAAAAACATAGACTAACAGACTGGATATGTAAAGAGGACCCAGCATTTTGCTGCATTCAGGAAACACACCTCAAAGACAAAGACAGAAACTACCTCAGAGTAAATGGCTGGAAAACAACTTTTCAAGCAAATGGCCCGAAGAAACAAGATGGAGTTGCCATTCTAATATAAAATAAAATTGACTTTCAACAAAAAGTCATTAAAAAAGATAAGAAAGGACACTTCATACTCATCAAAGGAAAAGTCAACCAAGATGAAATCTCAATCCTAAATATCTATGCTCCAAATGCAAGGCCACCTACATTCATAAAAGAAACTTTACTAAAGCTCAAAGCACACATTGCACGTCACATGATAATAGTAGGAGATTTCAACACCCCACTCTAATCACTGGACAGATTATGGAAACAGAAATTAAACAGAGACATAGAAAAACTAACAAAAGTTATGAAACAAATGGATTAACAGATATTTATAGAACATTCCATCCTAAAATAAAAGAATATATCTTTTTCTCAGCACCTCATGGTGCCTTCTCCAAAATTGACTATGCAATCGGTCACAAAACAGGCCTCAACAGATACAGGAAAAGAGAAATAATCCCATGCATACTATCAGATCACTATGAACTAAGACTGGTCTTCAATAACAATAATAGTGACAGAAAGTCCACATATACATGGAAGTTGAATAATCCTCTAATCAATGACAACTTGGTCAAGGAAGAAATAAAGAAATTAAAGACTTCTTACAATTTAATGAAAATGAAGATATAACATTCCCAAACTTATGGGACACAATGAAAGCGGTACTAATAGAAAAACTCATAGCTCTGAGTGCCTGCAAAAAGAAACAGGAAAGAACATATGTCAGCAGCCTGACAGCACACCTAAAAGCTCTAGAACAAAAAGAAATAAATAAACCCAAGAGGAGTAGAAGGCAGGAAATAATCAAACTCAGAGCAGAAATCAATCAAGTAGAAACGAAAAGACTATAAAAAGAATCAACAAAAGCAGGAGCTGGTTCTTTGAGAAAATCAACAAGATAGATAAACCCTTAGCCAGACTAACCATCAGTCACAGAGAGTGTATCCAAATTAACAAAATCAGAAATGGAAAGGGAGACATTACAACAGAATCTGAAGAAATTAAGAAAAATCATCAAATCCTACTACAAAGGCCTACATTCAACAAAACTTGAAAATCTGGAGGAAATGGACAATTTTCTAGACCAATACCAGGTACCAAAGTTAAGTCAGGGACAATTAAACCATCTAAACAGTCCCATAAGTCCTAAAAAATTAGAAACCATTATTACAAGTCTCCCAACCAAAAAGAGCCCAAGTCCAGAAGGATTCAGTGGAGAATGCTATCAGACTTTCATAGACCTCACACCAGTACTGGCCAAACTTCTCTACAAAATAGCAACAGATGGAACACTACCAAATTCCTTCTATGAAGTCACAATTACTCTTATACTGAAACCACACAAAGACCCAACAAAGAAAGAGAACTTCAGATCAATTTCCCTTATGAATGTTGATGCAAAAATACTCAATAAAATTCTTGCAAACCGAATCCAAGAACACATCAAAATGATCATCCATCATGATCAAGTAGGCTTCATCCCAGGGATGCAGGGTTGGTTTGATATACAAAAATCCATCAATGTAATCTACCATATAAACAAACTCAAAGATAAGAACCACATGGTCCTTTAATTAGCTGCTGAGAAAGCATTTGACAATATTCAATAGCCCTTCATGATAAAAGTCCGGGAAAGATCAGATCAGGAATTCAAGGCCCATATCTAAACATAGTAAAAGCAATATACAGCAAACCAATAGCTAACATCAAACTAAATGGAGAGAAACTTGAAGCAATTCCACTAAAATCAGGGACTAGAAAACTCTCTCTCTCTCTCTCTCTCTCTCTCTCTCTCTCTCTCTCTCTCTCTCTCTCTCTCTCCTTAATATTGCCAGAGCAATCAGAAACGAAAACGAGATCAAAGGGATACAAATTGGAAGGGAAAAAGAATCAAAATATTGTCAATACTCTTTAAACTATTCCACAAAATAGAAACAGAAGGAACATAACCCAATTCATTCTATCAAGCCACAATTACACTTATACCTAACTACACAAAAACCCAACAATGAGAGAAAACTTTACACCAATCTCCCTTAAGAAAATTGGTGCTAAACCACTCAATAAAATTCTTGCAAACTGAATCCAAGAACACATCAAAATGATCATCCATCATGATCAAGTAGACTTTATCCAAGGGATGCAGGGATGGTTCAATATAAGGAAATTCATCAACATAATTCTTTATATAAATAAATTCAAAGAAAAAAACCCACATGATCATCTCATTAAATGCTGACAAAACATTTGACAAAATTCAACACCCCTTCAGGTTAAAAGTCTTAGAAAGATCAGGAATTCAAGGCCCATACCTAAACATAGTAAAAGCAATGTACAGAAAACCAGCAGCCAACATCAAACTAAATGGAGAGAAACTTGAAGCGATCCCACTGAAATCAGGGACTAGGCAAGGCTGCCTACTCTCCCCCTACTTATTCAATATAGTACTTAAAGTCCTATCCAGAACAATAAGACAACAAAAGGAGGTCAAAGGGATACAAATTGGAAAGGAAGAAGGCAAAATATCACTATTTGCAGATGATATGGTTGTATACTTAAAGGACCCCAAAAGTTGCACCAGAGAACTTCTATAGCTAATAAACAACTTTAGCAAAGCAACTGGGTCTAAAATAAACTAAAACAAATTAGTAGACTTCCTCTACTCAAGGGATAAATAGGCTGAGAAAGAAATTAGAGAAATGAGACCCTTCACAATAGTCACAAATCAAATCAAATCAAATCAAATCAAATCATATACCTTGGTGTGACTCTAACCAAGCTAGTGATAGATTTCAGTGAGAAGAACTTTAAGTGTCTGAAGAAAGAAATTGAAGAAGATCTCAGAAATGGATTGGCCGAATTAATTTAGTAAAAATGGTCATTTTGCCAAAAGCAATCTACAGATTCAATGTAATCCCCATCAAAATTCCAACTCAACTCTTCATAGTGTTAGAAAGAGTACTTTGCAAATTCATTTGGAATAGCAAAAAACAGGATAGCGAAAACTATCCTCAACAATAAAAGAACTTCTGGGGGAATCACCATCCCTGACATCAAGCTCTATTTCAGAGCAATAGTGATAAAAACTGTATGGTATTGGTACAGAGATAGACAGGTAGATCAGTGGAATAGAATTGAAGACCCAGAAATGAACACGCACACCTATGGTCACTTGCACTTTGACAAAGGAGCTAAAACCATCCAATGGGGAAAAGATAGCATTTTCAACCAATGGTGCTAGTTCAACTGGAAGTCAGCATGTAGAAGAATGCAAAGTGACTCTTTTTTTTTTCCCTGTACAAAGCTCAAGTCCATGTGAATCAAGAGCCTTCACATAAAACCATAATAGAAGAAATAGTGGGGATGAGCCTTGAACATATGGGCACAGGGGAAAGTTTCCTAAACAGAACAACACTGGCTTATGCTTTAAGATCAAGAATTGACAAGTGGGACCTCATAAAATTGCAATTCTTTTGTAAGGAAAAGGACATTGTCATCAGGACAAAATGACAAACAACAGACGGGGAAAATGTCTTTACCAATCCTATATCCAGTAGAGGGCTAATATCCAATATATGCAAAGAATTCAAGAAGTTAGACTCCAAAGAGTCAAATAACCTTATTAAAATGGGGTACAGATGGGGTTGGGGATTTAGCTCAGTGGAAGAGCACTTGCCTAACAAGTACAAGGCCCTGGGTTCGGTCCCCAGCTCCAAAATAAAAGAAAAGAAAAAAATGGGGTACAGAGCTAAACAAAGAATTCTCAGCTGAGGAATCTCGAATGGCTGAGAAGTACATAAAGAAATACTCAACATCCTTAGACATCAGGGAAATGCAAATCAAAACAACTCTGAGATTCCACCTCACACCAGTCAGAATCAAAAACTCAGGTGACAGCAGATGCTGGTGGGGATGTGGGAAAAAAGAGGATCCATTGTTGGTGGAATTGCAAACTGGTACAACCACTCTGGAAGTTATTCTGGAGGTTCCTCAGAAAATGGGATATAATATTACCTGAGAACCCAGCTAAACCACTCCTGTGCATATACCAAAATGATGCTCCAACATATAAGGAAGACACATGCTCCACTATGTTCATAGAAGCCTTATTTATAATAGCCAGAAGCTGGAAAGAACCCAGATGCCCTTCAACAGAGGAATAGGCACAGAAATTGTGGTACATCTACACAATGGACTATCAAAACAATGACTTTGTGATATCCATAGGCAAATGGGTGGAACTAGGCAATATTATCCTGAGTGAGGTAACCCAGTCACAAAAAGTCACCCGTGGTATGCGGTCACTGTTAAGTGGATATTAGCCCAGAAGCTTGAATTACCCAAGATACAATTCACAGCCCACAAGAATCTCAAGAAGCAACCAAACTGGATGCTTCAGTCCTTTTTAAAAGGGGTAACAAAAATATTCATAGGAGCATATATTGAGACAAAATTTGAAGGAGAGACTGATGGAATGGCCATTCAGAGCCTGCCCCACCTGGGGAACCATCCCATATACATTGAGTCACCAAACCCAGACAATATTTCTGATGCCCAGAAGTGCATGCTGACAGGAGTGTAATATAGCTGACAGATATGGCAGAGCATAAGAAATACAGAGGCAAATGCTAGCATCAACCATTGAACTGAGAATGGGGTCCCAGTTGGAGGAGTTAGAGAAAGGATAGAAGGAGATGGCGGGGCTTGCAACCTCAGAAGAACAACAATACCAACTAAATCAGAGCTCCCAGGGACTAAACCACTACTCAAAGACTAGACATGGACAGACGCATGTCTTCAGCTGTATATGTAGCTGAGGATGGCCTTGTTAGGCATCAATGGGAGGAGAAGCCCTTGGTTCTGACAAGGCTGCATCCCTCAGTGTATTGGAATGTCAGGGCAGGGAGACACGACACGAAGGGGAGGGTTTTTGGGGGAGGGGAAGCAACCTCATAGATTCCATGGGTTAGGGTGTTTATGGGTGGGAAAGTGGAAAAGGGAATAACATTTGATATGTAAATTAAAAATATCCAGTGAAAAAAAGTATCTCTCTCACATAAAGTTTGA
The DNA here is from genome assembly GCF_011064425.1 of Rattus rattus. Taxonomy (NCBI): domain Eukaryota; kingdom Metazoa; phylum Chordata; class Mammalia; order Rodentia; family Muridae; genus Rattus; species Rattus rattus. The sequence goes on along the minus strand of NC_046164.1, from coordinate 91,491,298 downwards.
TTGTGGGTCTCTACATCTGCTCCCATCTGCTGTGGTGCTGGGTGGTGTAGTAGGGTGGGGGGATGGGCAGGTGTGGGGGATGGGAATGTCAGATGACACCAGACAAAGCCGCCACTCCAGTCTAGTTCTACCCTTGGTCTTAGGCCTATACAGGCTCCAGTTTCTGACTATCCAGGCAGTGTGGGGCATGGGTGCCTCTCATGAGGTGGGCCTCAAGTTAAATCAGACATTGACTGACCACTCCCACAAGTTCTGCTCCACATTGCCCCAGCACATCTTGCATACAGGACAGATTATACATTGAATGTTTTGTGGCTGTCTTGGTGCAGATATTTCTGCTTTAGTAGCCTGAAGAGTACCTTCCTATACTGAAGAGAGTAGAACAAGGAAAAAGGCTCCATGCAAGCACCAGCTTGATCTCTTACATTCAATGAGCTGCAAAGATGTTGTCCTTGGAAATGAGGCCCAGCTATGAGTTTGTAGACAGAGCATCTGTCTAAGCCTCAGCCTGGGTTGTTTGCTCATCTCCAAGGGACTGCCTCAGCCAACAACTCAACTAAATGCAACCAGTGGGAGCCTGCCTGGCTACAAAAGATGGCTTCCTACAGGGTCGTCCTCCTCCTCAGCTTCTTCCAGCTTTTCCCTAATTCAACAGCAGGGGCCAGCAGTTTCTGTCCATTTGTTGAGTGTAAATGTCTGTATCTGACTCTTTCAGCTGCTTGTCCGGTCTGTCAGAGGGCAGTCATGATAGCCCTTTGTGTGAGCATGCCATAGCCTCAGTAATAGTGTCAGGCCTTCAGACCTCCCCTTGAGATTGATCTCACTTTAGGCCTGATTCTGTACCTTCTTTTCCTCAGGCTTGTCTGCAGTTTTGTCCCTGCAGTTCTTTCAGACTGGAACAATTGTGGGTCAGAGTTTTTGATTGTGGGATGGCAATGCCACTTGATGCCCTATCTTTCTGCTGGAAGTGGGCACTACTAGTTCCCTTGCCCTACTGTAGGACATTTCCTTTAAGGTCCCTCCCTTTGAAGGTCTCTCACCTCCCAGGTCCCTGGTACAGTCTGGAGGGTCCCCTCACCTCCTACCTCCTGAGGTTGCCTGTTTCCATTCCTTCTGTTGGTTCTTAGGGCTTCAGTCTATTTCCCCCACCCAAGACGTGATCATGTTTACCTTTTGCCCTCCCTGTCCTCTTTCCTATCCAGGGCCTCCCACCCTCCCTCCCTCCTCATCCTGTGATTGCTTTCTTCTGCCTCCCAAGTGGGAAATTGAGGCATCCTTACTTAGGCCCTTCGGCTTGTTAACCTTTTTGAGTTCTGTGGACTGTATCCTAGGAATTCTGTACTTTTTTTGGCTAATATTTATTTGTTAGTGAGTACATACTATGCATGTCCCTTTGGGTTTGAGTTACCTCACTCAGGATGATATTTTCTAGTTCTATTCATTTGCCTGAAAAACTCAGGATGTCCTCATTCCAGCTGAGTAGTATTCCATTGTGTAAATAAACCACACTTTTTTGTATCCATTCTTCTGTTGTGGCACATTTGGGTTATTTCTGGCTTCTGGCTATCATAAACAAGGTCACTATGAACATAGTGGGACAAGTATCCCTGCGCCATGGTGAGGCATCTTTTAGATATATGCCCAAGACTGGTATAGCTGGATCTTCAGGTAGATCTATTTCTAATTATCTGAGGAATCTCCAGATTGATTTCCAGAGTGGTTGTACCAGCTTGCAATCCTACCAGCAATGGAGGAGTGGTCCTGTTTCTCCACTCCTCACCAACATGTGCTGTCACCTAGGTTCTCTGATCTTAGCCATTCTGATTGGTGTAAGGTGTAATCTCAGGGTCATTTTTATTTGTATTTCTCTGATCCCTAAGGACTTTTAATAGGGTTATTTGACTCTCTCTTACTCTGTTGTAAATTCTCTGTTTAGTTCTATACCCCATTTTTTTTCATTGAATTGTTTGGGGTTTTTTTGTAATTAACTTTTTGAGTTCTTTGAATATTTTGGATATAAGTCCTGTGTTGGATGTGGGGTTAGTGAAGATTTCTTTCCCAGTCGTTAATTCCTTTTCTGTTGTTGAATCTTTGCATAGTTTGGGTTTCAGGGTAAGTGTGGCCTTATAAAATGAATGTGGCGGTGTTCCATCTGTTTCTAGTTTGTGGAATAATTTGAGGAGTATGGGTGTTAACTTTTCTTTGAAAATCTGGTAGAATATTGTGATAAACCTGTCTGCCCACACAATTTTTGTTTTTGTTTTGTTTGATTTGTTTCTTTGCTAAGTTGCCAGTATGAGATACCGTTAATTTTTTCACGAAGGTACTTAGTAGTATAAACTTTCCTCTTAGCACTGCTATCACTGTGCCCCATGAGTCTGAGTCTGGGCATCTTGTGCATTCATTTTTCATTGAATTCTAGAAAGTCTTTAATTTCTTTCTTTATTTCTGCCTTGAATCCCTAGTCATTCAGTAGGGAGTTAATCATTGTCCATGAGTTTGTAGGCTTCCTGTTGTTTTTGATGCCGGGCTTTAACCCACAGTGGTCTGATAGGATACATGGGATTATTTCAGCTTTTACGTATCTGTTCAGGCTTGCTTTGCAACAAAGTACATGGTCAATTTGGGAGAAAGTTCCATGGAGTTCTCAGAAGAAAGAATATTCTTTTGTGTTTGGTGAAATGTTCTGTATATACCTGTTAGGTCCGTTTAGTTTATAATGTCTGTTAGCTCCATTATTTCTCTGTTTACTTTTTGTAAGAAAAGGGAATGAAAGTGTGTGAGGACCAATATGTGATTTAAGCTATAGTAGTGTTTTATTTTACAAAAATGAGTACTTTGTGTTTGGTGCAAAGATGTTAAGAATTGAGACATCATCTTTTTGGAGTTTTTCCTGTATTGTGTATGAAGTATCCTTCCTTATCTCTTTTAATTAATTTTGCGTTGAAGTCTATTTTGTTAGATGGGGAAATGGCTACACCAGATTGCTTCTTAGGTCCATTTTCTTGGAATGACTTTTCTAACCCCTTAACCTAACATACTGTCTAACCTTGATATTGAAATGTGTTTTCCGGCTGCAGCTGAAGGATGGATCCTGTTTTTTAATCCATTCTGTTTGTTTGTATCTTTTTATTGGGGAATTGAAACCATTGATATCGAGAGATATCAATGACCAATAATTGTCAATTCTTGTTATATTGCTGATGGTGGTGGTGGTGGTGGTAGTGCGTGTGTCCCTTCTTTTGGTTTTGCTGGTGTGAAATTATTTGCTTCCTATCTTTTCATGGGCATAGCTAATCTCCTTAGTTTCAGCTTTCCTTCTAGAACCTTCTATAGGGCTGGATTTGTAGAGGAATATAATTTAAATTTTGACTTTATCATGAAATATCTTACTTTCTCCATCTATGGTGATTGAAAGTTTTGCTAGGAATAATAGTCTATGGTGGCATCTGTAGTCACCTAAAGTTGGTAGTACATCTATCCAAGCCCTTCTGGCTTTTAGAGTCTCCATTGAGATGACAGGTATAATTCTAATAGGTCTGCATTTCTATATTACTTTTTCCTTTGTAGCTTTTAATATTCTATCTTTGTTCTGTATGTTTAGTGTTTTGACTATGTGGCAAGGGATGTTTGTAAGGAATTTTTAATCCAGCAACATGACAAGGGAATCACACCCAAAGACCTTCTAGGTCTATATGGTCTTACCAGAATGCAGATGTGCCCTAGATTATAGAATGATATGGGTGGAATAAAGACACATATTTAGTACACACCATTAATCCCTTACAATGAAAGAAAGGTTAGTTTGTAGAAGGAAGCAGCTATGTTTGAAAGTAACATTTAATTGAGGGGGTAAACCAAGTGATGAATTAGAGAAAGATTTGACTGTCAGAGATAGAGTACATTCAACTCACAAAAGAATAGCGCAGGAAAGTGAGGCTACTTAAGAACAGGAGAAAGAGAAAAGTTTGTGTGGTATGTGGAAGGTGTGTGTATAGCAGTTTTACAGACATAGATCGGAGAGAACACACCAGACTCAGGTGAGGACAGAACAAGACAAAGAGTGAGAAGGAGCCAGAAGATTAAAATATATTCACAAAGTCATCATGAGGCCAAGCAGAGCAATTCAGGAGCAGTGGGGAGAAGCTGCATTGAATCATCTAGATTGGAGATTAGATTTTGTATGGGGAGGATAGAAGCTTCCATGCATAGATTTGGGGATAGTTAGAACAGAGAAAGAAACATTCTGGCCTCAGCCCAAACCATGTATTCACACAGTTTGGGTATAGCTCTCATCTTACCACTTCATCTGAGGATATAAAAGCAACATTTGCAGGACTTTCTTTTCTGGTCAAATAAATTTGGTGCTCTGTATGCTTCATATACCTTTATAGGAACCTCCTTTAGCTTAGGAAATTTTCTTCCATAACTTTGTTGAAAATATTTCTGAGCCTTTGAGCTGGGAATCTTCTACTTCCTGTATTCCTACTCTTATGTTTTGTCTTTCCATAGTGTCCCAGCTTTCTTGGATGTGTTTTGTCAGTAAATCTTTAGATTTAACATTTTCTTTGACCTATGTATCCATTTTACCTATTTTGTCTTCAATGCTAGAGATTCTCTCTTCCATCTCTAGAATTTTGGTGGTAAAACTTGCATCTATACTTCCTGTTTGCATTCCTAAATTTTTCATTTCTAGAATTTCCTCAGTTTGTGATTTCTCTATTGCTTGTACTTTCACTTTCAATCTTGTTCAATTTTATTTCTTTCAACTGTTTTTTGTTTGTTTGTTTGTTTAAACTGGCTTTCTTTAAGTGATTTATTTGTTTTCTCCAAATGTTTGTGTTTTCTTGGATTTTCTAAGGGATTTATTCATTTCTTCTTTAAGTATTATTTCACAGAGGGTGTGTGTGTGTGTGTGTGTGTGTGTGTGTGTGTGTGTGTGTGTGTGTGTGTGTATGTGTGTGTGTGTGTTTTGAACATTCTGTATGTTCACCTTCCCAGGTTCTACTTCTCTTATTTTTGAGGTAGAAATACATTTTAGAACACAAAAGTGTTACAGAGCAACAAATACCTTTGATGTAGAATCTTAAATTTTTATTCTTTTCCCAAGTTTCTTTATACTTCTAAGGTAGTATGGTGTGTTGGGATATTCAGAGCCTCTTGTGGTAGGATTGCTGGAGTCTGGTGGAGGTCAGAAGTGGGCAGCCTGTGGAATCCCCAAGGGTAGGGATGGGGATGCATGACTGCAGCTGATAATTCTGTTGCAGTTCTAGGAATGAACCTGCGGGATTGGATCTGCTGGGAGAACCAAAAGACTGTGTTAAGACACTTTTTTTATTTGTTTTAAAGGAAAGAAATGGATTGTTCTAGTCTGTCTACAACTTATCTATTTCTGATGTAACACATCACCATGACCTTTGCAACTCAAGCAGCTACAATCATCTTAGAGTCTTTCAATAGGATCCCCAGTCGATCTTCAAAGCGAACAGTTGTACATCTTAGAACACTTCTTTCCCTTTTGCTTCTTCCACTGATGACAGCAGAGATTAGAAAGTGTCTCCATTTTTATTTTACTCGATTGGGAGCACATGGAGAATTCAGGATCATTTTCCAGTCTCAAGATCTGAGTCTCCATTCCAAGCACAGGCCCTCTTTTCTATCAAAGAGTCAAAGATTTTGAGAATTGATATGTAACCATCCTTTGGAAACCACTCACCCCACTATACTACCATAAAAATATAAGGAAATAGGGAGAAGAATTTAAAAAATTAGGATTATACATTAAAATGGTATGCGTTGCTCTGTAACACTCTAAAATCTATTGCTACCTCAAAAACAAGAGAAGTAGAACCTGGGAAGGTGAACATACGGAAAGTTCAAAGTACTAGTTACTTAATCAAAAGAAGCTGGATGTCGCAGTGTCTATGAATATTAAGGATCGAGGATGTCTCTAAAACAGACCAGACTAAGAACTTTACTCACTATTCCAGGTTCTACTCTTACCAAAGAAAGATTTCAGAAACAAAAGTAAGGAATCAAGAGGAAATTTATTAGCAAGCAAAGGAAGATCCTCAGTGAGTTCAGGCTTCCCAACAGGGAGCCCCAACATGGGGTGTTTAGATAGTACTTCTTATGGGTTTGTAGAATTCTGCCTTCTGAGACTGGTATGATTGTTACCTTCCTGTCATCAAAACAGTTGTGATTACTTGAGTTAAATACTCACAAGAATTGGCTTACTAACATTCTCAGTAGAAAGAAGGTTGAGATGGTTACCAAAAGCTCTAGCCACTTATTCTCTTTCCCCCACACACCCACATCAGTGATGTAACCCTGCTTTTGTTATGTGTGATTTGAGAAGTGCTAGAGTTAGAGAGCTGACCATAGCTAAGAACTAAGAACTTCTCAGAGGTCAGCAGCACACAAATTTGGCTGATGCTTTTCTGTGAACCAGTTCTAAATAGCCCTTCACTCATGGTCGTCTAACTAACAACTCACCAGGGTGCGCTAAGATGAAATGGTTTTTTGTTTGTTGTGTGTTTGTTGCAGGTTATTGGAGCCTTATCCAGGGTGAGTAGACAAGCAATGTTACAAGAAAGTTCCTCAATAATGGACAGTTATGGATGGAAAGAAGGATCATTAATGAGTTAAGGTGGAAAAATTATGAACTCTACGAAAGGATTGAGGTTTTCTATTCATAGAGTTTATTCCTATTTTATATTCTTGTAGGGGTTAATTGAATGTAATGTGTGTCAGATGAATACCTGCAAGGTCAATGACACAGAGATTTGACTATATGAAGCCAAACACAGATCATGGTTATGTTTATCAATTGGCTTTGTAGTTAGCCCCTTATTTTGGTTCTATCTATATAGCCTCAGGAAAGTGAAATTTTAAAGGATAAACAAAATGTACTATAATAATCTCAGACAGTAACAAGGGAGTTGAGAAAACAATCATTACATGCTTCCCTGACTAAAGCTTAGCTATTAATTATTAAACCTTGTATGTATTAAGAATATATCATAATATTAAGACTTGATTATTTTATTTATATATATATAATATTAAGACTATATTATTATAAGCCTTAGTTATATTATTAAGCCTATTATTACAATTAAACCTATAATTATAATCTATTAAGCCTCAATTCAAAATTAATAAGTGAAATATAAATTAATCAATTTTGATTAGAATCAATGAAAAATTCGGATTAGCTGGGAGAGGAGAAGAGAAGGTAAGAACATAAATATCACACTTCCTTTCCCACACATTGCTGCCGTAATTGATACTATAACGTAGGAGTGGTCAGGCTTCTATAAGGGACCTCATAATAGATTGATACCTGCTGCTTCTGTTCAAGTAAGTCCTAGTGTTGTGGTGCTAAGTCTGTCAAAAAAAAGTGTCTATGCTTTGTCCATGTACTTTTTACAACATAATATTAAAAGTAGTCATAACTATTTCATATAAGTCAAGTAAGGAGGACTGGCTAGGCTATTTCAAGCAAAAGAACTGGCATAAATAGTTAGATAATTTCAGCCAAACAAACAAAAGGAAAACAAGCATGAAGCTCTACAATTCAGCTCCATGTACCACTATGAATGAAAGCATCATCATCATCATCATCAACAACAACAACAACAACAACAACAACAACAACACACACACACACACACACACACACACACAACTAGCTTGAAAATAAAACAAAAATAACCACAACCCATCATCTACGTACCAGTCTGGTGGAGTGTTTTAAGAGAAAAAGACTCAGTGACTACAGAACTTCAATCACGAATGGAAAGTATGGCTTCGGCTTGTGTTGTTAATAATCATTTTCCGTAAGAGAAAACCAGTGCGATTGTCTTAAATGCTGAAAGACACAGCATCAGTTACCCACAATGCCAAGCACTTTTTAAAAGTTTGCAAAACCCTTGCTAGAGTAGAAGAGGAAGGATCTGTTTAACACAGACAGACACCTGCCCCAAAGCCTGCGTGCCTTCCAGTGACATGGTGAATGGAACCTTTTCATTCTGTGGGACAGCAGCTGCCTGCAGATACATCTCATACTGACCTTGTGGTGAGATGAGAGTGATGAGGTAGACATACACCTAGCTAAAAAGGAGACCAAAGGGCTTGTTATGTAACCTGGCTATCACCAAAAGGAGTACTGAAAACAGCTTAACAGTGTTAAAACCCTTCGAAGTGATAATTATAAAATAGGCATGTAAAATTCCACACCTTTTCCTACCCGCCAGCTAAAGGGAAGTGGAGAAGATATGAAACATTACAAAATGTTTTAAGATATAAAAACGCTAGGCTCCCTATGATGGTGTGTGCTTGCAATCTAAGCATTCACAGGAGGAGCTGGGCTATGATGCTAATCAAGACTACACATCAAGAAGAGCCTTCTGAACAGGGGCCATGGTGGCAGTGAGTCAGATCATATAGCAAGTATGAAGTAAATATGTAAGTAAGCAATCGTCAGAGAGGCCACTAACACATCAGCATTATATCAGTGAGCCACTGTGCACGTATGGAGACTACTTTTTAATTTTCTAGATTTGAAGGCACATCATTTAAAGTTTGCCTTGGTAAACAGCGTGTTAGTTTACTTTCTGTTGTGAAATAAATACAACTGGAAAAAAGTGGGGAGGAGAGTATTTTATTCAGCTTATGTATTACAGTCCATCTTCAAGGGCAGCCAGGGCAGGAGCTAAAGGCAGGAACCTGGGGAAAGGAATGCAGATTACTGACTTGCTTCTCTTGGTTTGCTCACCTCCCTGTCTTATACAGCCCAAGCCAAATACTGGGAAAGGCACTCTCAGCAGTGGGCTGGGCCCGTCAATCAAGAAACCCTTCCACAAACATGGCCACAGGCCAATCTGATAGAGCCAGCTTTCCACCTGAGTTTTCTTCTTCCCAGATAGCTCAAGTTAAGTTGACAAAGAAGAACCAGCACATGAGGAAAACTATCTACAGCAAAAATATATCACTTAAAATCGCACCTGCATGCGATGAAATGTACAGTGAAAAATTTATGTGATAGTGTCTAGTAACAGCAAACCATGGAAAGTAAAGTAACCTTGTTGCTACAGAGAGAAAAAACAGTGAGGTTCCATTAAAAAATTAATAAAATGGGAAGTTCTAGTAAATAGTATTAAAATAAATATTGAATCATTAATGAATGACAAATGAAAATCATATTTTTGTGTGTCTATGTGTGTGTATTGTATGTGGGGGGTATGTTGTGTGTATATATATGTTGTGTGAGGAAAATATGCTGTGTATGTGTATATGTTGTGGGGGGATATATTATATGTGTGTATATGGTGTGTGTGTATGTGTACATGTGTGTGTGTGCATGTGTGTGTGTGTGTGTGTGCAAGCACGCGCGCGTGTGTGTACACTGTGTGCATGGAGAAAAAACAAAATGCTCAAAGTCTACTCTATCAGAAAACTTCAAGGGTGCACTGTCATGATTAACTCTAGTTCCTGACACACATTAAGTCTACAAAACTGACTCATTTTCTATTTAAAAATCTGTATCTTTGTCTAATATTTCTAACACATTTAAGCCATCTTTCCCCTCAGTAACACTACACAGTCTGAGCAAATTATATTTATCTATATATCCATGTGCATATCCATAGGTGCATGTAATAACAATTAATAAAAAAGGAGGCGGCTTGGGGATTTAGCTCAGTGGTAGAGCGCTTGCCTAGCAAGTGCAAGGCCCTGGGTTCAGTCCCCAGCTCCGAAAGAAAGAAAAGAAAAGAAAAATAAAAAAGGAGGCTATAAATTTGAAAGAGAAAGATGGGGAGATGGAGATACACACACACATGCACACGCGCACACACAGACACTTGGAGAGAGCAAACAGGAGAAAGTGATGTAATTACAGGTTAATCTCGAAATGTAATTTTTTGAAACTTTCTTTCTATAAATTTACTTTTAAAAACAACATATATGAAACCATGGAGTGTTGGTGCCAGGCTTAATTCACATACCATGATGTTAGCCAATTTCATCCATGCTTCTATAAGTGACATTTTAAGGCTGGATAGCTGTCCATTGTGCATAAATAGTGTATTTCTTTATCATATAGCTTGTGACGGATGTTTAGGGGTTTTGCATGTCATGCCTATGGTGGGAGATATAGGAATGGATGTGCGATTGCTCATATTTGCTCAAGGTGCCTAGTGCACAGCTTTTCCTGTTGAAACATGAAAAATGTCTCTGTTCATTCTAGATAAGGAGCTAACTGCAGTGTAAAAAAAACAACTACAACTACATTCAAAGTTAGCTTGGTGAAATGATGCGCTCAGTGGGGTTACTCACAAGAACAAGGGTAACTCACTGTATTTGCACCACTGAGGACTCAGGAAGGCTGCATCCCCGGCTCCCTGCATAGGCCTCTCCTCTCAGCAGCCTGAGAAGAAACCTGTGACTCTAGTGACGTCCTGCCCTTCCTGAGACTCGCATGAGCAACCCGAACTGAGTTCATTTTTCTTAGTCTTCTGAGCCTTCCTCCGGTAGTGAGGAGACAGGTATACAACAAGGAACCACATGTTTATTTTTATTTTGTTTCCTTTTATTGCTGATATGTCCAAAATAAAATATCACCGCCAGGACCAATGCCACAAGGATTCCCCTAGAATTGTTTTCTTGGAGTCCTGAGCATTGCAAAGTTGAAGAAACAGTTCTCTCAACATCTGCATTCTTCATATTTGGGGCTTAACTACCTTCAAAAAATACAAAACTCAATTTCAAGAATTACATCAGATTTCCAATATAAATTCTGTACTCAAGGTGTACTATCAAAGAGCCAAACTTAGTATAAATAGTTTAAAAATATTGAATTAGAAAATAATCCAATAAAAGAGGAACAAATCTTTGAACAAACACTTCATTAATTACTACTTGAATAGTGTTTGGGAATTGGAAAAAAAGCAAATTAAAAGTATAATCAAATATTACTAAATACTATTAGGATGATTTCATAAAAATAGTTAGCAGCTGTCAGCAAATATGAAGAAAAACTAGGCTTTCTTGTGCATTATCAGAAGTGACCTCAAGCTCTTTGGGGGTGTTTAGAAATTTCTTATAAAATGTGGCATACACTTTCCAAATGGCCCAGCCATTCCATTCTTTAATATTTCTCTAATGGAAAGGACAGTTTGTATGTCCCCAACCTATATGGCAATATGCTGCAGGATGTTGGATCACACTGTAAATCCCAAGACTGTGAACTGGAAAAGTCTGTTTCATGTTGTGGAATGGTTCAGCCCTAGCACACGCCTTTAACCCAAGAGCTTTCTGTAAATAAGACCTATTGTATCTGTAAACAGTAGGTGAAGCAAGCGATGGAGCAAGCAACCAGTTGAGAGGGAGTGAAGGTAAGAACACCCAGGAAAGAGAAAGGAGGGCCTTTGAGTTGGAGGGTTTTTAAAACAGTGTGGAAGGAGAAGGAACGTTTTCCTTCTGGAGGAGGAAGGTCAGCTGGGTGCTTTCTGTGTCTCTCTGAGCAGTAGCTTTCACCATAGCTTCCATCTCCTGAGTCTTCCTTTGCTAAACCTGGGACATCTGGGATTTTGTTTTCAAAGCAACAAGGTGGCATCTAAGTTGTTTTAAACCTTGAGCATAAAAGTCAGAATCGTCTTTTTGATAGATCATAATCATTGCAATAGGATGGTGAAAACACTGATAAAAAACTTTCTTGTAAATTAAACTCCAATGAGAGTTAGAAAGCCAATTGTAAAGATCATAAAGCAGGACTCTCTCTGCCTTCTACTTGTCCTGAACACTGTTTATACTAATTCCTTTACTTAATCCATTGTAAAATTCCTTCTAATAAATTAAAACTTTGCTTCACACTGTGTCTTCCTAATACCCAGTTTTATCTGAGCAAAGGCAAACGCTTTTGCTCTACAGGGCTCCTAGTGCTTCTTTAGAAACGTGCCTCAGCCCCCACTGCTGCTAATACCATGAGAACAGAGGGTCAGAGGTAAGATTGGAAAGTTTGTTCTTTACATAAACTACAGCAGCGGTCACTATCTGAGATTGTCAAAACTTGCAGAACTACATATTAACAAGGATAAATGTATGATATTAAAACTATATTTAAATTAAAACTATGAGAATTAAAGTCCCTCCTTTCTTATTACATTCAAACTTAATGCTTTCTCTTGTGTTGCCTCTTTAACATTTCAAAATGAGTTATTTTAAGAAATCTCTTTGCCTTGTTTTTTTATTTTGATTTCTTGAGAAGGTTTAGCTTCAGCAATGGTTCAAAACCAGTGTTTTTCTTAATGATTTTTTTTTCCAGAGCTGAGGAACGGACCCAGGGCCTTGAGCTTGCTAAGCAAGGGCTCTACCTCTGAGCTAAATCCCCAACCCCTTTCTTAATGATTTTATTTAGGGTTCTATCATAAAAGTCTGTGCAAACTTCAACTCTGTAACAGTTAATTTTGTGTGTGTCATTTTGACCAATTTAAGAGTGTCCAGAAAGCTGCAAAATACCTCTGGTTAAGAATGTGAGGGTGTCTACACCAGAACTTAGTCTCTGAACCAGAAGCTGAAAGGGAGGACTTCTCTCCTACAGGGCCAGGTTCCTTCCAATCAACAGAAGAATGGAAACAGAAAGCTTTCGGAAGGGCAAATTCTGTGTTTGAAAATAAACTACAGACTCCACATATCAGTGACCTCCCCGCTCCCCCATGCCAGGCCAGGCCTTTAGCCTGACCGGCTCAGTGTTGCTTGGGTCTCTGGACAATAAAATTGCTCCATTGGTTCCTTGCTTTTCTAGCTTTGAGAAGTGAATCACAGCAACCATGTGCAGACACCAGGAATGCACGAGCCAATTCCCACAACAAACTTCTGATTTCTTCTCCTGCTTGCCTCCTTCTCACCCACTCTACATATATCTTATTGGCTCTGTTTCTTTCTAGAACCCTGATTACTTACTGCAGCCCTCAAAGTTACTAGAAGCATGTGTTTGAGTTGTGTATTCTAGATCTTGACTTTTTCAACCCAAGACCCTAGAAAATGGCAACTTCAGCCTACTTCCAGCCCAGCAGAGGTTTTCTTCTTTTCTTGGTTTTTTGAACTCTTGCTAGATCAGTTTCTGTATGCTGATTGGTAATGGATCCAACTCCTTAGCACTGTCCCTATGACCAGGCTTGGGATGCCCCAAGCAACATTCTGCAGGGGCTCACTCTCCTCATCTCTGTCTTCTCTTCTGACAACAAAACTTTCTCGTTTGGTGACTTCATAACCAGCTATGCATTTATTTAATTTTCTTTAGCGTTTATTTACAAATGAATCCAGAAAAAGACTGTCGTTTCAACTGAAAGTCGCATAGCAATACTATCTGACACAAAATTCTAACATTACTCGATTTTCTTCAGGCACAAAAAATCATTTAGAGCATGAAGTTTGGTTGCACATTTCAAAAAAGAAGCATTTGCCTATGATTTAGCTATTTTATATTTTAATTGCCTGTTAGGTGCCATCAATTTTCTATAAAATCTATGCTTTAATATATGTTGTTTGTTTTCTTTTTCATAGTGACTGATTTGCTGGTTTTTAATACATTAATAATCGATTTAGGTAGATTCATGTCCAAACCAATAAAGTGTAAATAATATAATCAAGAAACAAGATATCTTTGTAACCCCAGCCAATGAAAGGAAACCTGAAAGAAAATGTGTATATAATAAATTCTTTCTATTTAATCTCAGTAATTCAAACTTGTAATTAAATTACTCAATTAGAAATATTTTAAAACAATGTTTCTTTCTTGTTTTATTTTTTTTAAGGAAAAATAAATGTGAAGTGCCCAATGAAAGCTAAGTTACTAATATTGTATAATAGATCACTAGATTTAGAACATCTAACTGGAAAAGCTGGAAATGAGAAGTTTAGAGTTCAAGGAGGTCTGCGATGTAACAAGCTTAATCAAAGGAAAAGATGTGAAACGCTCAGCTCACAAAGAGCGTCTGCAAAGCCACCACACAGAAAGACTCTGCGAGTGTTGGGAAAGAATGGCAACTTTTTCCTATTAAGGAAAAATAAAAATAGGTCACGTCATTGACCTTGGCCATCCTCTGGCATAGTCATGTCACCATCTTAACACAGAGCAGAACATAAATGGCCGAAGGCTCTCAACATGTGAGAACAATTTCTGAAAAGGGGGTAGGAAATCAATTCATACTAATTTTAACTCCCTCTTGTTTCTGCAAAGCCTCATCTTGATTCCTTGGTGAACTTTAACACTCGTAGTCTCCTTGACACAGTTCAGTTTTCCTACAGTTCCCTTTAGACTACAAAAGAGATCACTGGACCATAGATAGAGCAACAGATAAACATGACCCGTCTTGTACTAAAAACGAGCAGTGTCACACTGAGCGCAGAGAAAAGAATTATACAGGGTAAATACAGTCCACATCATGAGAGCAGATCACAGGCAGACATACTCCAAGGCTCGCCTTTCAGAGCTGCACAGCAGCTTCTTATACTCATCATCAAAAATACCATGAGAAAACTGCCCTAATATAAAAGTCAATCTCACTCCAGCGGCACTGGCCACCGCTATAGAACATCTCACACATTGTGTAACCAATCAATTACAGAAAAAAAATCCATTATATGAAAAATCTTTGTTCTTGTTTGGCTAAGCACTACTGAGATGAGAGAAGTATATGTTACTTTTCAATAAGGCTTTGTTATTTACAAAACACTATGATGGTTGTTTGCATGGCAAAGTCTCTTTTTGTGTCTTATTATAACACACACGCATGCACACACACACACACACACACACAAAGAGACAGCAAGAGTAGAGCACATAAACTATATATTAAATCTGTGAGGAACTTGGACATCTGATCTTAAGGATTTTCGTCTCTGTTTAGATGGATAGGTAATTTCACATCTTTGATTATCTTAGATTTCCCCTCTAAAACAAAGTGGAAAGGATTGCCTGAAAACAAACAGCCTCTTGTCTCTCTTTCTCTCTAGCATGTACACTGTTTTTAGCAATAGCTCAGATGTATTCTTTGAGTGTGAGACAAGCCTTGCAAGGTGAATATCTTTCCCCAGTGCACATCCATCCACAGTGCCTGTATCTGCATGACACTGAGGCTATGAGGCTCATAACTAAGAATGTTCTGTTTTGTTTCTTGAATCTATGGGGAGTCAGCTGTGTGTTTACCAAATTAAAGTCCAATAAATGTTCATAAACATAAAATATCATATTTCTTTCAATATAAGCTTGATGCTGATTTTTTAAATAACTCAAATAAAACTTGGCTTTGTACTTAGGAGTACATTCACAAGGCAGGGAACTACTTGTCAGCTATTACTTCCCGTGAATACCAACACACGGGAAATTGTCTAGCAACTAGAGGCTTAATTTGGTACTCCAAAATAGAGATGCTGAAATTAAAACTAGAAAACACTCAGTCAATCACCTACCTTCACGGACAGTGTAGATGAAACTAAGGATCATAAACACTGACTTTCAGATAGAACTTGGGACAAATTATATAAAAGCTAAAATGTAGAGTTAGGGGAGTAAAGATATAGACACATACACATATGACTAAAAGATTCCAAATTGAATGACAAAGATATCTGTAAATATATGTCACATAAAGCACATATGTTTACATGTTAACTAAATATATTTAAAAATAATGCAACATAAGGTAAAAGTAACATTCCATGAAAACTCAGAATAAAAATATGTAATTGAAAATACTTCCTACACAAAACATATTAGGCAAAATCTTTATTTAGTGTACCAGAAAGACTTAGGAAGAGTGTTTTCATAAAACAGAAGCAGGAATCAAATGAAGGCAAAATATATGTAATTAAATTGAACAAGAAAAATCCATGTTTAAAATCTTAAAAGAAGTGAGTATGAGTAGTTAAAAATTAATGGTTGCATCAAGAAGAAATAGAATTGGCATTAGAAGAAAGAAATTAGAGTCAAGGGAAAGGATTCAAAGACTTACTTGGGTTAGAAGAGAATGAAGTCACAGCTTTGAAAATTGCAATGTCCCTGCCTCCCCACACTGTTATGCTGTTTTCATGGTCACACTTTTCCCCACACTGACTTTCAGTGAGTATTACAGCCCCCTGAACATGACATTACTCTTTCCTGGCCCAGTTTTCTGGTTCCCTTAAAGCTGAAGTTTGTCTGACATTTCACTGAAGTAAGTAGCTTTATTGCCTCATGCAAATTACTCAACTTTTTACATCTCGGGCCGTCTGTCTGGCAGTCTGTCTGGCAGGATCAACCCACCCAATTCTATCAGTTCCCATTTCAGGCCTTTGCTTTTGGAAGCAGCAGCTTTCCCAATTCTTTCTCTAAATCTGGACTCAGAATTCACTGTCCCACTGTTCCCTAGTCCAGGTCTATACATCTACTCTCTCTCTCCTTTCATTTTACCCATCTAAAAGAATAGCAAACCTTTAAAGATAAAGACAAAAATCTATTGAAATGCAAATTTATTAATAAATAGAGATTAATGACAAATACCCAAATAAGCAGAAATCTTGGTCCAAAACAGTATGTATACTAACAGATGGTATGATAACAACTCATTTCCAGATGTTTCTGAGGGAAACTGCACGGCCATAATCATCTTCAGTTGTCAGCTCTGGTGTCAACGTCTGGGGAAAGAGAGCTTCCATTTGAGAATCGTCTCCAGGAAACTACCTGGAGGTGTGTTTGTTGGTGCGTGATTTTGATTTCTGATTGATGTACAAAGGCTGAACCTACTGTACAGAGCTGTGTGTGCCCGGGATGTATAGAGGTGACTGAAGCCAGCATGTGTCATCTCTCCATAGTCTCTGCTTCAGTTCCTTCCTCCAGGTGCCTGCCTTAAGTTCTTGCCCTGACTTCTTTCAGTGATGAACTATTCCCCATAAGTGAGGATAAGCCTTTCCCTTCCCACCATGGTTCTGGTCATGGTTTCTGATTTATTACAGAAACAGAGAAGCAAACTGGGACAGACATGAGACAATACATTTTGCACTGGAAACTAACATTACCTGAGTTGTCTTAATAATTACTTACCTTGAGTGGAAGTTATATTAACAACCTAACATGTTACATTCCAACTGTCAAATTTGGAGTGTGTGTGATTTTTAAGGGGGATTTAGCATTAGGAGGAAAATTAAACTTGAAATGGATATTTTTAAAGGGGTAGAATATGAGTAGCAAGAAAGGAGGTGGTTTGATTAGAGAATAGCATGTGGTAAGGTGTGAAACTTTCTGTTGCTTTACAATAAAAGAGAAATGAATCAGTAAAGCCAAACATGAAAAGTATGAAAAATCCCATAACTTGCCATCAAAACTCATTATTATTCTGTCTCCCTGTACCTTACCTGTTAATGGGAAACCCATGCGGTGGTTAGATTCCTGCTCTCTGAAGCTAGACTTTTACTTAATTTTTGAAACTTACTAATTCTGTTTGACAAAGTTTCTAAACTCTATATGACTCTGTTCCTTTACAGACCACAGTACTGCACCTATGAAGTCTTCTCATGACAAAGGCTGTGCAGGTTAAAATGGTGACTTTAATATTTGACTACTACAGTCAAGATATTTCCCATGAAGGTTAGATATTCTTCAACTTTTAAAACACAACTCAGTCCTTTTTAAACCAGAAGAATAATGTCGCCATTCAGAGGCACTTGTAAGACAGAGGTCAACACTAGAGCAGTCTTATTTACTGGCTACCTACATGTCCGGCAGCCTCAGTCCTCTGAGCACCTTTTCGCATGTCCATGGATGGCGCTGGGAAACAGTTATATTCAAAATATATTGTTACAGGCATTGGGCACCTCGCTAATGCCAAGGAGCTCCAGAAAATGTGATGTCCTACTCAACCTGAAAAAATGCAGCAAAATCTGTGTTAAAATCTTAACCAGTTCTTTTTACATTACGGGTGAGCCATTGGCTTTATTTGTTGCCTTGAACCACATTACATCCATTCTAAGGAGAGAGATACTAACCAGATCTACGATTTGGAAACTGTCTCTCAATAAAATTATTCAAACGGCTGTCTGCTTCCCATCTCTCAGATGAATTAGGATGGAACTGACATGAACTGAACCTCTCTCTGGGGACACTTCTCTTTAGGGGGCTGAGATCACAGAGTTCATCCTCTGGCCCTCGAAGCCCTTTGATTTTTGTTAGGGAGGCTCACCACCGGAGCACAACGCATAGCAACAAGAGAGCATGCCCCCCATGCTCCCTAATGAAAAGCTAGTTTGGAGAGGGGGGTGGGCTGGAGAGTACATTTCAAAGAGGGGAAAGGTCAGGTCAAAGTATGAAGAGCTTATGGAAGAAAGAAAACTTCGAAAATAAAGTATTAGCATAAATTACTGAAAACAGCCTTTGAAATCCCCCAGAAAGAGATGAAGCAACTCTACCGTGATCAAGGCTTCTCCTTTCTATGGCTGCACCCACATTTGTCTTCTTCCGATGACTTTATAAAATTATCAGGAATGTCTGTAGATTGCTATATGACAATCTTAAAAAAAAAAAAAAAAGAAAACTTTACGGTAAAAAAAATTTTTAAAAAATGGCACCTCTTCACAAAGGAAGAGAGACAAGGTCATGTCTTTCCAGAAGGAAAATAAAATCTGTAACTTTGCTGGAAGAGAGGAGTACATTTGCTAGTTGAGGGGTAGGAGGATCACATTGGAATAATATTATTTCGATACCATAAACTGCATTGTTCAAAGATGTAGGGGGTGTCAATTCATGTCAACAACCTTATAAAATCAATAACCCAGAAGTAGATAGTGATCTGTCCGAGGAGAGAATCTTTGTTCCTACGAATGGGAGTCTGAAGTATCTCTGTCTGCGTAAGCATAGAATAAAGCAAGCAGTCACTCCCATTTTCTACCCCGCTTTGCTGAGCTAGATGACAGAAGAAGAAAAATAGTCACAAAGAAACAAAGATTCAGCTAAGCATAAAGGATAGCAAGTCTTCAGATTGTGTAGCATAAAGTCATGAATTTGTCCTCAGACACTTTCATCTCTGGTATCCTATACATTCTTAAAAATAAAAACATAACCAAAATTTGTTTACATGAATTATTTTTTTCAATATTCACAACTTGGGAAGTTGAACCTGAAAAAACTAAATACTTACTAATATACTTAAGATGATAACAGTTTATTAAAGCATAAACAGCATATTTTTTAAACAAACCCTATCTTATATATTTCTGCAAGTCTCTCTTTATATCTGCATTAGTAAAGACTGCCAAATTTTTCCAGCCCCGCTCCATCCCACTGGCTCCGATAGACTAGGCTTCTATTCTACTGTTTGTTCTGTACTGTTTCCTACTGTTTGCATGAGACAAGTTTTCCGTGTGCAGCCCAGATTGGTCTCAAACCCACCATCCTCCTGCCTCATGCTTTCTAGTACTGGAATTACAGGTATGGAACTACAAAGCCAAGATTATCTGCTGTGACATCTTTAGTTTTGATTAAAAATATTGAGTGTATGATATCACACAAAATGTAACAGGAAAGGAAATGACAATTTTCATGGTCTTTTCATTTGGGTCTCTAACATACTAACATGGCAGGTACAGATTCTGTCAGAATATCGATATCAATAAATCCCCCCATGAAATCCAGGAATTAATATGCAACTGAGAACAAGCTTTACAGTCATGTATGATTTTTGACATCATGCTATGGTCATTTGGAAATAATAGTTCACTGAATTATATCTATCTTCAATTGCACGACACATTTTTAAAAGTCAAATTGTTTAATATCACTGTAGTTCTCAGTAGAAAACATACCATTTGAAAATTGTGGAGCCCAGAAGAATAGACACATATCCTCTTAAAACTTTTGTCTGAAATTTAAAATTTGTATATAGACACAGGGTGATCAGCTGTTTTCCTTGAATGGAAACTTTATTTAGTATGTTACCAAAAAAATATTGCCAATTTTTTTTATTAGTTTGTCAGACACCTTCAAATAAATCTGACTTTCCATTCAAAAGAAGTCTTCCCCCTCACATTCCTCACACATCTCACAGCAGGTGTTTGTTCAAGACAGGCACTGTGTTTTGGAAACTTCTTCCCTGGCCATACAGAATATTAAAATCCTGTACTAAAGTCAAGTCTAACTGAAGGTAACAAGTTTTTCTTCTTTACCAGGAATACACTATGACAATGCCTTTCCTTGTCTTCATTTTGACTGTGAGACCATATTGGTACAACCACTGAAATCCCAGCGGGGGTGCCAGCATCTTTCCCGACTGTTGCTTTTGTGCCATCAAGATAAAGAGAGATCAGGCAAAATGATGCATTCACGTTGCAGGAAGTGATTTTGAGTTTACAACCTCCAAAATAGTACAGCAGATGCCTGGGAGTCCACAGACCATGCTCTGAAAACTGATTTTTAAAAAAGGAAGGGAAATAGATTAGTTAAAGCCTAAGGAATAAGCAACCACTCTGATACTTCAACTTGGGAGTGGAGTTGGTTTTTGCCCTGGACACTGGCATCTTTCTTGTTTACGTTCATAAGTTAGAGAGTCTTGCTGGGTGTGATGTCAAGTGCCTTTAACCCCCAGACTTAGGTAGCAGAAGTTGGAAGATCTCTAGTTAATTTAAAGCAGGCAAACCTGGTCTACATAGGAAGTTCCAGACTTCCTGGAGCTATATAGTGAGACCGTGCTTCAAAGAGAGACGTCTTAAATATAAGCACTGGCCATATCTTGAGGACATCCATAATGTACAGCCCATGTTTTCAATTCTAAGTCTTAAGTGGAAAAAAAAAAGGGGGGGAGATGTGGCCTGGAGAAGTGGCTCAGCCTTTAAGATACTTGCTGCTCTTTCAAGGGCTGGAGTTTGGTATCCATAACCACATGAGGTGGCTCCAGCTCTAGGGAATCTGACCCCTTTTTGGTTTTGTTTTTTTGGATTTCACAGGTATCTGTGCTCATATACTGACTTGCACATATACGTAAACAAAAATGGATATTTCTTAGGAATAAAAATGGAGCATTGATTACAACTACTTAGAAATAAATAAAATTAAACATTTTTAGAAAGATGGCTTAGAAGTTAAGAGCACTGGCTGTCCTTCCAGAGGACCTGGGTAAAATTCCCAGCACCCACAGGGCAGCTTACAACTGCCTGTAACTCCACTTACAGGGGATCTAACACCCTTACACAGACATATATGCAGGCAAAACATCTATACACATACAATAAAAACAAACGAATCATTTTTTTAACTCAAAAACACAGAAAAGGCCCACAGAATCAACCAGCCTGGGCTCAGAGTGGCTCACAGAGACTGAACTGATGATCAGGGAGCCTGCGTGGGAACGACCTAAGTCCTCTGCATTCATGTTTTAGCTGTGTAACTTAGTGTTCTCGCGAGACCCCTAACAGTGGGAGCAGGGATGACTGGCTCTTTTGCCTGCTTTGAGGACCCTCTTCCTCCTACTGGATTTCCTCCTCCGGCCTTAAGCTGAGGGGGATGTGTGTACTCTTATTATAACGTCTTATGCCATGTTTGGTTGCCATCCTAGGGAGGTCTAGCACTTTTTAAAGTGAAATGGAGGAGGAATGAATTGGAAGGAAGAAGAGAGTTGGGAGAAGATAATGGGAGGAGAGAGGGAGAGGAAACTTCATTCAGGATGTAATATATGAGAGAAAAAGACATTATTATACATGGCTGGAGAGATGGCTCCTTGGTTAGACTCTCTAGAGTCTAATAAAGCCACATAGAGCTCTTTCAGAGGACCCATGTTCAATTCTTGGCACCCATATCAGCTGAATCAGAACTCCTATATGTTCAGCTCCAGGGGTACCTTACTCCTCTAGCCTCTGCAAGCACCTGCATCTATGCACACATATGCTAATTAAAAAAAAACAAAAATACAATTTAATTAAAAAAAAGAAAGAATGCAAAAAAAAAGGCCAAAAGTTGGAAACAGTGAACAGTTGTTCATTACTAAAAGTCTGTGAGCTTCTAATTTTTACAGTATGCATGCATTACTATGACAGGGAGAAATATCAACATATAAAATACATTTTGCCCTCCTGTCAGTAATGGGGCCATTTGAAAAGTATGTTGCCATTCTCTTTCATTCCTATAAGCAATGAATGATCAATACAAGTAAATCTGATTAAACATGATAGCATTTCCTTGGTTTAATAGCAATTTCTTTTTAATTCTTAATATATCTGCCAGTCTATAATTACAATAAAATATAGATAAACTACTTCAAGTTTGAATTGGGGAGATAATTTATAATTTAAATTCTTTTCCATAATGACAAGGTACCTTAAACCTATAAGCTCATATCTAAGGGCCATTGCTTTAAAAGTTGCCAGTGCTTTAATGGCAAAAGTTGGTCTTACCAAAATTGCAAATTATACTGGGAATTTATTTTGTTTTAATGAACAGGCCCCAGTGAACCATAACTTATATTTATATGGCATAATTATCTCCCATTTCTAATCTTCAGGTCACCACAGAGAACAGAAAGCTCATAATAATTCAAGGGCTTCAAGGAAGCCACTTTACATAAATTTATAAGCATTACAATTAGTAATTTCACTAGGTTATGGAGGAAATAAGTCTGTGACAAGATTCTCCCAAATAGCATACTTGTCAAAGGTGCTGGGACATAGATACACTCAACAGAAGTGCCTCAAGCTGGTGACAATAGTCATGAAAGGAAACAAGCTTTCAGAATGGATAATTCCTTGCATTTTTGCAGTTCTAAAACTCGAATGCTTTATAATTGTGCCTATGAGCATGAGAAAAAGTTTAAATCTATTGGACATGCTATATCCATGTCGCTATTCAAGTGGGAGAGAGGAGATGTGTCCATGGAATGCTTGCGTTCATTTGGATGAAGCATAGCATAGCAGTGTTCTAATGTTTCAGCCCATTTAGCAAAACATCCCAACCTAAATAAACTTTGTCTCTAAATACTATAAAAATGTGTTGTGTGGTGCTTTGGATCTGCATTTTCCTATAAAACATGATGGTTCTTCCTTTGTGTGCTTTAGTATTCAAGTGGTACTCTTTTTCCTTATATTTGTTGCTTAATTTTCATAGAACCTACAGAATATAAATGTACTATGTTTATGTGTAGCTTATTCATCTGTATCATAAAAGAAGTTCTAAATATATACATATAATGTGAACATGTCAGAGGTCAGAAAGAGGTTGTACAGATGCAATCTAGCATAATTCAAGTTGAATGGCTTTGTTATGTAGAGTTATGTCTAAAACAGCCTACTTGACAGCCAAGAAAGTAAGTAAATCTTTGTGTTTAATAAAATAGCTGGACTTTTGAGGCCATAAAATTCATATGAGTAATAACTTTTTATGGTGTTGGATATTGAAACCAAGATCTTACATATAGTAGGAAAGTGCTTGACCATCTATCTAGATCCCTACACCTCAAATGTTTGTCAAAAGATTAACTAATTAGTTAATTATAGAACACATTTATGTATGAGTTATGGGGAACATCTATAGAAAAACGACCAAAATTAATTAGTTTTCAGAGTAAACATAAACTTGTCATGGACAGCAACAAGGTTTCAGTTATATATACTAGAACATTTTATCCAGAAATATAAGTATCCAAAGTCCAGTTGGGTCTTGGGACATTTTAAATAGCTATGCATTCACAACTCTTTTCAGTCACATAAGAAAGTAAATTTAATGAAAGGATTTTTCTCCATTCATTCAATTATTTATTCATCATTCATCCTATAAATATTTATTGGGCTCTCCGCTCTGCACTACTGTAGAAAAATAAAGATATGAAACATATGGCCAATATAGTGTGTGATAAAACTCTTGATTATTTACCAAGTTAGGATACCCACAGGAACAAATAAGGTTAATTACAAAAAAACATAAACCCTTTCAATAATGTTATTTCTAATAACCCAGCTAAACAAAAATGCTGCCCATGTTAGAGTTCATTATACCACAAAGAAACTGGCAAGTGAGAAATTCTGAAATCATATTTAATTAAGGAAAATAAGGCTCAGACGCTTTTTTCT
The DNA here is from genome assembly GCF_011064425.1 of Rattus rattus. Taxonomy (NCBI): domain Eukaryota; kingdom Metazoa; phylum Chordata; class Mammalia; order Rodentia; family Muridae; genus Rattus; species Rattus rattus. The sequence goes on along the minus strand of NC_046164.1, from coordinate 91,467,211 downwards.
CAACTTCATATTCACTTAATGGACTCATGTTCTTCATCTTTTCTTAGATTATAGAAGTTCTTGGAAAACATAATAAAGCAAGCTCATTTTACTATGCAGGAGGACCATCATACAGAAAATGGCTAAATCACTCTCAGTTTAAGATTTCACTATTTACTTATTTATTTATTTATTTTTGCCTCGGGCTTTGGGGATATTAAGGCCATGTTGTAAATCCTGGTCACTGCTTTTTTCTAAAGAGCAAAATGAGAGTTTATTAGCATCTCAGTGGTTGCCTCAATAATGACAAAACAGTTGCTCATTACCGCTCATTAGCTTCATATTAAATTCACTTGCAATGGCAATACATCTTCTATTCATACTCAATTGCAAAACAACTGATATGATTTGACACCTGCTGTACAACAGAATTCATTAGCCTGTGATAATACAAATAGAACTGCAGACTCTGGTCTTATATTTGCTTGTGTGATGACTGCATAGGGAAAGAGCTCTGAAATTATCTGGGCTAGAAGAAGACAAATATACACAACAGATGAGCAAGGCTTTCAGGCTCTGGATTCTCCATTTTCTATTTATAAAAGTGTTCTACCCACACAGTATAATATCTTAATAGGTGGCTGTGATGCCAAAATTATGAAATACTTCCTATAAATAAAGTAAAATTCCAAAGAGGCACACTAAATAAAAAAGAATCCCAATATAACTTTAAGCCCAAAGATAAACTGAATTATCTTAATACATTTGATATTAGTCACAAATTTGTGTCTTAACCATGGGGAATAGTTGGGTCTCAAAAGGAACTTAATCATTCCTCTGATGTTTAATTATGTTAGGTTTCTCCTCCTGGCTCCTCCCACATGTCAATATGTATAATAAAAGAAGAAAACGTTATTATTATTTTTTTTAGTTCTATGTATCTGAATTACCCAAATACAGCATACAAATAAAAAAAAGTGAAACAACCTTTTCTGCTCTGAAAGCTTTAGAAAAGAAATATACTGTTTTTAGCTTATAAATTATGATTCCTGCCATATATAGATTTTTTGTGTCAGAACATTATTGTTTTTTGGAAATTCAAATCAGAAATGTTGTGGTTTTTCTTGATATTCTAACCTTGAGACGCTCAAAAACCAGTTGTCTCAGTGACATTCTCTTCTCCATATCGAATACTGTGGTATGTGACCTGTGTTTTTAGCCATAATTCTAAGTCAAGATGAGTAAAGGTAATGGAGAGTGGTGTATTTTAGTGCCCCAAATGATGCGGCCTAGTAAGACGCTTCATTCCCTGGTTTAAAGCCCTTCTATTAAATTGGGTCCTTGGTGTTGTTTACCTTTGCTCTATTCGGCATGTATACACAGCTTTCTTAATTCAAGCTTCTATCCCGCATACACAAGAAAAGTCAGTCTTCCTTCAGGGTACTTCCCTATAAACAGTATTTGGTCCTTACCCAGAATCCTACATTTAACAGTTAGTTCTCCTTTTTGCTTTACACACACACACACACACACACACACACACACACACACACACACACACACACACACATTTCTTGACCCATCAAAAACATAAAGTTGTCCCCAACCCCAACTGTATTAGTTCTTAAGGCCCCAAGAGAATTAAGTACTCCGTATTATCTGAAGATATGAAAGACTTTTTGTGAAGTGGGGGGTGGGGTGTGGGGTGGGGTGGAGGTTATGTGTGTTAGTTCAATAGTAAAGTGAATTTATCTACTTATTTCAAGACTTACAAATGGATGCCTTATCAAAAGTTTTGCATGCTGAGTGACGACGGCACACTCCTTTAATCCCAGTATTTGGAGGCAGAAGCACATTGAGTTCTATGAGTTGAAGGCCAGCCTAGTCTATAGAGTTAGTTCCACAATTCCATGCCAGCCAAGGCTATACAAAGAAACCCTGTCCCCAAATAAAAAAAAAAATAAGAAAAACAAGCAATCAAATCTTTGCATTAAATTGGAGTAGAATATAGTATCATAACAGGGGAAATTGTGGAAGGATTAATTGTGAAGGGATGAGAAATCAGGGCAGAGGTGGAATTATGGTAATTAACATTAAACAATGCCCTTGTCAAAAGTCAGTCTAGAACTTATTATACAAGCTTCCTAAAAATCCATATTTAAATTTTTCAAATGGAATTACCATATATTAATGCTCAAACTAGACATCATGTATTACTAAGTAAAACCACCACTATCTTCTAAAATCACTGGCCAAAGAACATCTGTAGACTCCCCAAATGCTACAACACTGCTATTGGTCACTATCCACAACTGAACTGAAAAATACTTTTGCTGAAGACACCTCATATTTATGTCATCAAACATGGAATGTTGAAGCTGGTGCCCAGTTAGAAGACACCCCCACCCCCCACTGACTGATGTTCGTGGTACAGGAAGGAACTTTACCCATCACTGAAAGAGAAAGAAATCATCAGTCTCACCCAGCTGCAAATCCTACAGGCTACAATAACAATCTGGCTGCAAGTTATATCCATTGGTGCAATAGCAGGCACAAATGTCATGGAAGTAGGTGACCAGGTTTTTGTTTTGTTTTCTAATCAGATTAAGGCTCACTTCAGGAGATTGAACCTACATCTGACGCTGTTAAGGATGCCAAGAACCTAAGACTATATGCTTGATAGGTCCTAAAGTAAAACCTCTTATCTTTATTTTACTATAGGAACAAGCAATGAACCGATGCCGAATGACACACTGCTATACTAATAGATTAGTGGATCCCTCAGCTCTCATTAGAGAGCCTTCCTCTTGCAGTGTTAATTAACACAGAGACCCACAACTGCACAATGTGCAGAGAGTGAGAGACTGTGGACCATTCAGCCCTTGAAGGGTTGTGTTTATCACATTCTTCCCATCAGGCATCAGTAATGTATTAGGAAGAGAAGGTAGATATTGCTAAGGCCAAAGAGGGTAGATGACCACAAGAAACAGCATTTTCCAGGCCCCACAGGGCTGATGCACATATAAACTCACAGAAACCGATAGTGTGCACAATACCCGCCCAGGTCCAAAGAGAAGTGGCATTCGAAATTGATAACCCCGGGAAGAGCTTTCTCTGTCACTTGCAAAAGATATGAGTACCTGATATGAAGTACTTCCTTATGTTCTATTAATATATAGTTATTTTTCTGCAAAAACAAATTTTCAGTTTGTTCTTTTAAATACCTGTAGCCAGCTCTCATGCTTTTTATGATGTCCATGGCACTGGTTCTGTAGTTCTTTTGAGGCAGTTTACCATCAGCACAACTTGAGCTGGTAGCTCAGCCAGAGAGCTCTGAATTTCAAAATATGTTCATTTCAGGTTTGTCACACCTACTACCAAGATGTAGCACAGATTTGTACTAATGCTTAAAGATATAAGCAAACAACAATAAAGATGCCACGTTTCATTCTGGACAAGTCCTCCTGCTTTAATCAAAGCACTCAAAAACATCCCTTTCCTCACCGAGCATTTGAGATGTGATACCAAGTGAATTCTGGATGCTGGCTGTGGAAACTGCTTCCTCAGGGAAGCACTTCACTTTGTGATGTACATTTTCACACTCAGTTACACAGAGAGAATATATTCATGTTATCATAGGCTATTCTTCAGCAAGCCATACCCATAAATCTAAAAATTGCAGGTTGATTTACAGTATGCAATCAGGCCAATCATGTCTATCTTGCTGAAAGGCACTAGGAAGTTGGTTTCTCCACTGTCTTCCCTTATAAATACCATCAGCATGATTTATAGGGTGGTCGGACTGAGAGGTCAATGTCCCTGAGTTGAAATGAAGTAAGTCACTGTTGATTTCCTACACAGCACAGTAAGTATCCATTCATTTAAAACTACCCACATATACTATATCACAATATATAAACAAAACAAGATAACTAAATGGTACACAATAAATATGGTCTGCATACCTTAAATAATACTTCATTTTACATATTATGACAAGAATTCCAAAATTATGTATAAAACTTTTAATAATAAAATTATTTTCACTGTAGAAATTTCACTGCAGGATGTCTCACATGAATGTTTCACATTGGTTTAGTACTTTGTGATGCAATGTATTGATTGATTAAACAATTATATTTTGCTTACATTAATAAACTTCTAGATTTCAAGATAATAAAAATGGGGTATAAATCTCTCTCTGTGTGTGTGTGTGTGTGTGTGTGTGTGTGTGTGTGTGTGTGTGTGTGTGTGTGCGTTCATGCTTCTGGACATCAGAGGGTAGCATTCAGGAATCAGTTTTCTTCATAGATTCCAGGAGTTGAACTCAGTGTCAGGCTTGTACAACAGGCACAGCTTTCGCCAGTGGAGCCATCTCACCACTAAATAAAAAAAATTTACATTTTAGTAAAAACTTCCAAAAATCACTGAAACATTTTCCCCCCTTGCATATTTTATTTATTTACATTTCAAATGTTACCCTTTTTCCGGTTTCTCCTCCGCAAACCCCCTATCCCATCTCCTTCCTGATGTTTTTAAGAGGGTGCTTTACCACCCACCCAAACACCCCTGCCTCCCCACCCTGATATTCCCCTACACTGGGGAATTCAGCCTTCACAGGACCAAGGGGCTTCTCCTCCCGTTGATGCCAGACAAGACCATCCTCTGCTACACATGCAGCTGGAGCCATGAATCCCTCCATGTGTACTCTTTGGTTGGCGGTTTAGTCGGGGGGGGGATCTAGTTGGTTGACATTGTTGTTCTGCCTATGGGGTTGCAAACTCCTTCAGCTCCTTCGGTCCTTTCTCTAACTCCTCCATTGAGGTCCCAGGAGACAGGTATATTAGGTTCGTATCAGCATGCTCTTCGTGTCATCCACAATCGTGTCTGGGTTTGGTGGCTGCATATGGGATGGATCCCCAGGTGAGGCAGTCTCTGGATGACCTTTCTTTCGGTCTCTGCTCCACTCTTTGTCACTGTCTTTCCTTTAGACAGGAGAAATTCTGGGTTAAAATTTATGAAATGGGTGGGTGGCCCCATCACACAACGAGGAGGCCTGCCTAACTTCTGGATATGGTCTCTACAGTTTCTCTCTCCCTTTGATGGGCATTTCAGCTAATCTCATCCCCGTTGTGTCCTGGGAGCCTCTTGTTTCCTGGCATCTGGGATTGCTTGTGGCTACTCCCAGTTCCCCATCCCCCATTGCTACACACCTCTGTTCATATTCCTAACCTCTGTATATCATTCCTGTCTCGTGCCATACCTGATTCTGTCACCCTTTTCCGACTCCCCCTCTTCTCTTCCTTCCAAGTCCCTCCTAACCTCTATCTCCCTTGAGTATTTTGTTCCCCCTTCTAAGGAGGACCAAAGCATCCACAGTTTTGTCTTCCTTCTTCTTGAGCTTCAGATGATCTGTGGATTGTGTCTTGGGTATGCCAAGCTTTGGGCTAATATCCACTAATCAGTGAGTACATACCATGTGTGTTCTTTTGTGACTGGGTTACTTCACTCAGGATGATATTCTCTAGTTCCATCCATTTGCCTAAGAATTTCATGAAGTTATTGTTTTTAATAGCTGTGTAGAACTCCATTGTGTACAACATTTTCTATATCCATTCACCTGGTGAATGACATTTGGGTTCTTTTTAGCATCTTTTGGGTATTTGCCCAGGAGTGATGTAGCTGGGTCCTCGGGTAGTACTATGTCCAATTTTCTGAGGAACTACCAGGTTGATTTCCAGAGTGGTTGTACCAGCTTGGAATCCCACCAACAATGGAGGAGTGTTCCTCTTTCTCCACATCCTCGCCAGCATCTGCTGTCACATGATTTTTGATCTACACTTCTGAGTAGTGTGAGGTAGAATTTACAGGGTTGTTTTGATTTTCATTTCTCTGAAGACTAAGGATGCTGAACATTTCTTTAGGTGCTTCTTGGCCATTAGAAGGTTGAGAATTCTTTTTTTTTTTAGCTCTGTACCCCATTTTATTAGGGTTGTTTGACCCTCTGGAATCTAATTTCGTGATATATATATTTTGGGTATTAGCCCTATATCGGATGTAGGATTGGTAAAGTTCCTTTCGCTATCTGTTGATTGCATTTTGTCCTATTGACAGTGTCCTTTGCCTTACAGAAACTTTGCAATTTTATGAGGACCCTTTGTTGACTATTGATGTTAGAGCATAAGCCATTGGTGTTCTGTTTAGGAAATTTTCCCCAGTGCTTATGTGTTTGAGGCTCTTCCCCACTTTCTGTTCAATTAGTTTCAGTGTATCTGGTTTTATGTGGAGGTTCCTGATAGACTTAGACTTGAGCTTAGTACAAGAAGATGAGAATGGATTTGTATTCTTCTACATGCTGACAGCCAATTGAATCAGCACCATTTGTTGAAAATGCTGTCTTTTTTTTTCGACTGTATGGTTTTACCTCCTTTGTCAAAGATCAAGTGACCATAGGTGTGTGGGTTCATTTCTAGGTCTTCAATTCTATTCCATAGATCTACCTGCCTGTCTCTGTACTAATAACATGGAGTTTTTATCACTATTGCTCTATAATACAGCTTGAGGTCAGGGATGGTGATTTCCCCGAGAAGTTCTTTTATTGTTGAGAAGAGTTTTCAGTATCCTGTGTTTTTTGTTATTCCAAATGAATTTTCAAGTTGCTCTTTCTAACTCTATGAAGAATTGTGTTGGAATTTTGATGGGGATTGCATTGAATCTCAAGATTGCTTTTGGCAAAATGGCCATTTTTACTATATTAATCCTGCCATTACATGAGCATGAGAGATCTTATCATTTTCTGAGATCTTCCATTTCTTTCTATAGAGAATTGTTGCCATACAGATCTTTCACTTGCTTGGTTAGAGTCTCACCAAGTTACTTTACATTATTTGTGACTCTTGTGAAGGGTGTTGTTTCCCTAATTTCTTTCTCAGCATGTTTATCCTTTGAGTAGAGGAAGGCTACTGATTTGTTTGAGTTAATTTTATGTGCAGCCACTTTGCTGAAGTTATTTATCAGCTGTGGAGTTCTCTGGTGGAATTTTTGGGGTCATTTTAGTACACTCTGATATCTGCAAATAGTGATATTTTGACTTCTACCTTTCCAATGTGGATCCCTTTAACCTCCTTTTGCTGTCTGATTGCTATGGCTAGGGCTTTGAGTACTATATTGAATAGGTAGGGAGAGAATGGGCAGCCTTGTCTAGTCTGTGATTTTAGTGTGATTGCTCAAGTCTCTCTTCATTTAGTTTGCTGTATATTGCTTTTACTATATTTAGTTATGGGCCTTGAATTCCTGATCCTTCCAAGACTTTTAACCTGAAGGGGTGTTGAACTTTTTTGAATGGTTTCTCAGCAACTAATGAGATGATCATGTGGGTTTGTTTTTTTTTTTTTTAGTTTGTTTCTAAAGTGGATTATGTTGATGAATTTCTGTATATTGAACTATCCCTGCATCTCTTGGATGAAGCCTACTTGATCACGATGGATAATCATTTTGATGCGTTCTTGGATTTGCTTTGCGAGAAATGAGTATTTTTTGCATTGATATTCATGAAGGATATTGGTCTGAAGTTCTCTTTCTTTTTAAGGTCTTTGTGTGGTTTAAGTATAAGAGTAATTGTGGCTTCATAGAACAAATTGGGTAGAGTTCCTTCTGTTTCTATTTTGTGGAATAGTTTAAAGAGTATTGGCATTAGGTCTTCTTTTAAGGTCTGATAGAATTCTGTACAAAACCCAAGCAGTCCTGGGATTATTTTGGTTGGGAGACATTTGTGTGGGTGTGTATTTTTTTTCTTTTATTGGATTTTTTAATTTTCATTTTAAATGTTATCCTCTTTCCCGGTTTCCCCTCCAGAAACCTACTAACCCAGCCTCTGCTCTGGCAGACCCTCTCAGGAGACAGCTATATTGGGTTCCTGTCAGCATTCACTTCTTGACATCCACAAAATTGTCTGGGTTTGGTGAGTGAATATGGGATGGCAGTCTCTGGATGGCCTTTCCTTCAGTCTCTGCAACTACTATTTCTTTAGGGTTTATGAGACTGTTTAGATGGTTTAATCTGATCCTGATTCAACTTTAGTACATACTATCTGTCTAGAAAATTGTCCATTAAATCCAAATTTTCCAGTTTGTTGAGAATAGCCTTTTATAGTACAATCTGATGATCCGATGCTTTTTCTTTTTTTTTTTTTTTTTTTTTTTTTGGATTTCCTTGGTTTCTGTAGTTATGTCTCCCTTTTCACTTCTGATTTTATTAATTTGGATATTGTTTCTGTGCCCTCTGGTTAGTCTGGCTGAGAGTTTATCTATCTTGTTAATTTTCTCAAAGAACCATGTCCTGGTTTTGTTGATTTTTCGTATAGCTCTTTATGTTTCTACTTGGTTAATTTCAGCCCTGATATTGATTATTTCCTACCATGTGCTCCTTTTGGGTGTATGTTCTCTTTTCGTTCTAGAGTTTCTAGTGTGCTGTCAAGCTGCAAATGTATGTACTCTCCACTTTCTTTTTGGAGTCACTCAGAACTATGAGTTTTCCTTTTAGCACTGCTTTCACTGCGTCCCATAAGTTTTGGTATGTTTTGCCTTCATTTTCATTAAATTCTAAAAAGTCTTTGATTTCTTTCTTTATTTCTTCCTTGACCACGTTATTGATACTTTTTAATATGAGAGATCCTGTAATCAACTATGTAAACAAACTGAAAGATAAAAACCACATGATCATTTCATTAGATGCTGAGAAAGCATTTGACAAAATTTAACACCCCTTCATGATAAAAGTCCTGGAAAGAACAGGAATTCAAGGCCCATACCTAAACATAGTAAAAGCCATATACAGCAACGAGTACCTAACATTAAACTAAATGGAGAGAAACTTGAAGCAATCCCACTAAAATCAGGGACCAGACAAGGCTGCCCAACTCATTTCCCTACTTATTCAATATAGTTCTCCAAGTCCTAGCCAGAGCAATCAGACAACAAAAGGATATCAAAGGGATCCAAATTGGGAAGGAAGATGTCAAAATATCACTATTTGCAGATGATATGATAGTATATTTAAGTGATCCCAAAAGTTCCACCAAAGAACTACTAAACATGATAAACACCTTCAGCAAAGTGGCTGGATATAAAATTAACTGAAATAAATCAGTAGCCTTCCTCTACACAAAAGAGAAACAAGCTGAGAAAGAAATTAAGGAAACAACACCCTTCATAATAGTCACAAATAATATAAAATACCTCAGTGTGATTTTAACCAAGCAAGTGAAAGATCTGTGTGAGACAGATAGACCAGTGGAATAGAATTGAAGACCCAGAAATGAACCCACATGCCTATGGTCCCTTGATTTTTGACAAAGAAGCCAAAACCATCCAATGGAAAAAAGATAGCATTTTCAGCAAATGGTGCTGGTTCAGCTGGAGGTCAGCATGTAGAAGAATGCAGATTGATCCACCCTGTACAAAGCTTAAGTCCAAGTGGATCAAGGACCTCCACATCAAACCAGATACACTCAAACTAATAGAAGAAAAAGTGGGGAAGCATCTCAAACACATGGGAACTGGAGAAAATTTCCTGAACAAAACATCAATGGCTTATACTCTAAGATCAAAAATCGACAAATGGGATCTCATAAAACTGCAAAGCTTCTGTAAGGCAAAGGACACTGTTGTTAGGACAAAATGACAACCAACAGATTGGGAAAAGATCTTTACCAATCCTACAACAGATAGAGGGCTTATATCCAAAATATACAAAGAACTCAAGAAGTTAGACCGCAGGGAGACAAATAACCCTATTAAAAAATGGGGTTCAGAGCTCAACAAAGAATTCACAGCTGAGGAATGCCAAATGGCTGAGAAGCACCTAAAGAAATGTTCAACATCTTTAGTCATAAGGGAAATGCAAATCAAAACAACCCTGAGATTTCACCTCACACCAGTGAGAATGGCTAAGATCAAAAACTCAGGTGACAGCAAATGCTGGCAAGGATTGGAGAAAGAGGAACATTCCTCCATTGTTGGTGGGATTGCATACTGGTACAACCTCTCTGGAAATCAGTCTGGAGTTTCCTCAGAAAATTGGACATTGTACTACCTGAGGACCCAGCTATACCTCTCTTGGGCATATACCCAAAAGATGCCCCAACATATAACAAAGACACGTGCTCCATTATGTTCATAGCAGCCTTATTTATAATAGCCAGAAGATGGAGAAAACCCAGATGCCCTTCAACAGAGGAATGGATACAGAAAATGTGGTACATCTACACAATGGAATATTACTCAGCTATCAAAATCAATGACTTTATGAAATTCGTAGGCAAATGGTCGGAACTGGAAAATATCATCCTGAGTGAGGTAACCCAATCACAGAAAAACACACATGGTATGCACTCATTGATAAGTGGCTATTAGCCCAAAAGCTTGAATTACCCTAGATGCACAGAACACATCAAACTCAAGAAGGGTGACCAAAATGCGAATGCTTCACTCCTTCCTTAAAAGGGGAACAAGAATACCATCGGCTGTTGTGGTTTGCCCTGAAGTTATCTGTATTTTGATGCTAATTCTACTGTCTCAAGGACAGCTGCCTAGTCACATACTCAGGAATCAGGTGACTTCACTAGAGCCTTCCCATTGAATTTGTAAAGTACAGGTGAAGGGCAGGTACAGGATAGAAGGAGGCCTGTCATTGGAGGAGAAGGGAGAGAAGTTTGAAGGAAGAGGAGGAGACTAGAAGAGGGAGGAGAGAAGAGGAGAGGGTGAGAAGCCATAGCAGGTGATGTTAAGATTCTGCTCTATGTATTTACAGGTTGTTATTAATGTTCTCAAGCAATGGCTGGTACTGGGTTTTGTATGTTTAAGTGGGCAATTATATCTTACCATTTGGGTCAAAGATTATTGTGTTGTGTGTTCTTTTATGTGAGGGTTTGAGTGTAGGAAAGTGTGTGGCTGGGATGTGTTTCCACCAAAATATCTAGCAGATATCTTGGCGCACTGCGGTACAGGACCTAGAGGGTAAAAGACAACTTACTCTTTTATTTTTATATTTTTACAACAGATGATGAACCAAGGTGATGGGCAAGAATCCACTGGTAATCCTAAGAGTTGAGAGAAAGTTTTTATTTTCTAAATAAGAGGAGGCCGGCACCATGTTAAGTCATGTGATATCTTAAGCTGGGGAATTCAAACAAAGAAATGGGGAAGCCACCTGGGCTGGCAGGCTGTAGGTCCCCTGCTGACTGAGAAGTAATGGCAGATCAGAGAGTTAGAGATTAAAAGCTGCTTCTTAAAGAAAGTTGTTTAGAAAGTCTTTCAGGATATTCATATTCTTTTTAATGTGGACTCCACGGGAATTTTAGGTTGAAATCCTAGTTAGACAAGCTACTTCTTAATTACAGGTATTATTAAAAGGTGATTGAGTTTGTTTTTAGAAAGAAGAGAGTAAAGAGATTACCTGAATCAGGTGAGGATTTTCATCCATGGTTCAGAACTTAGGGAAAAATTAGTCACTAACTCCAAGTAGAGAGTTGTGATGAAATTGCTGTAACACCAGGGAGAGTGAATGCAGGCATATATTGTAGTGAAAGGAAAATTATACAAATTTAAGGTTTAAAAATATGAAGTTAAAAGAGTAAGTTTCAAAATTCACAACCTTAGGACTAAACACTGTGAAAAGCAAGTCCAGGCAGCCCCCCCTGTCGCTAGAACTAACAGACCATAAAAGAAAAGGAATGCAGAACAGACCAGGAGTACCGGATCTGACTCACAGGCCACCTGGCAGGAAGAGATAAGCCCCCAACCCCCAACATTCAGGACACCCCAAACCTGCCAATGTGTGTAGCTATACCTTATTACCTCATCATGTGAAATAGCCAATCATATGTGAACATGTCTATGTGCCTCATTTGAATCCACCAATCCCCATAACTATGCATCTGCACTGTACGCCCGCTTCTGCTTCCCCAAACCCTATAAAAGCCCCATGCTGGAGCTGCTGGGCGCGCAAGTCCTCTGAAGAGACTGTGTGCCCGCAGGTACCTGTGTTTTCCAATAAACCATCTTGCTGATTGCATCTGAGTGGACTCGGCTCGGTCATTGGGCGCTTGGGACTCCTCCTGAGGGAAAGGTCCTCTCCGGAGGTCTTTCAGTAGAAGTTATTAAGGTTAAAGAAAAATCAGTGGCTCTGGGTAGAGAGCTTAACAGATGGATATATTTTGGGCTAAAGTCCTGAGTTTTAAGTTGTTTGTTGGTTTTAGAATTGATAGAAGGTGTTTAAGTTTGTTTTAAGGAGAGTAAAGAGATTACCTGAATCATGTGGGGATTTTCATCCATGGTTCAGAACTTAGGGAAAAATTGGTCACTAACTCCAAGTAGAGAGTTGTGATGAAATATCTATAACACCAGGGAGAGTGAATGCAGACATATATTATAGAAGTTATTAAGGTTAAATAAAAATCTGTGGCTCTGGGTAGAGAGCTTAACAGATTAAGATATTTTGGGCTAAAATCCTGGTTTGATATGTTGCTTAACGATATTGGAATTGATAAAAAGTATTTGGTTTGTCTTATGAATTACCCTGCTAAAGGCCATATGGCTCACTGATGCCGGCTAGTGAGGGTTTGTGGTTACTTTTGATATTTACCACAACAGGAAGCACGAATTCTCTTAACGTGGGCTCCACGGGAATTTTGGGTTCATTTCCTGATATCACAGAGTACAAAAGCCTATCAGGCTCATTGTTTAGCTTACTTCCTTTTTAAAAAATTGTTTAGTCTTCATGATGGGTGTGACTTTGAGTTTTATGGTTATATTATTACTCTGGGAGAGAGTGCAAGATACAAGCTTTTCTGGTTACACACTAAGGAACACAGTATTTTGGGAGAAATATGTTGCCTTTGTGTTTCTAATGAGTGGAATTAGACTCTGGAAACCTCACAGGTCATACTGATCAGATGTCATAGAGGTAGACCGCCTGAAGAATTTATTCAAAAGAATCAAAAAAAAAGATATCTCAATTCTAAACTTTTGTCTTGAGAGTTGTATTTTACAGAGTGTGCCTACTTGGAATCCTGGTCTCAAGGACTTTCAGCTGGGTCTGGTCAGAACCCATCAGCTACAGCATTTGCTTTATTCTTCCTACCACCTACCCCATGATATCTCAACGCCCATGTACAGCTTGAAGAAGTTATAGAGGTGTCGTCGGCCCAATTACCTGGACTTTGGGGGGCTGAAACTGGTTATTCTAAAGTTATTTTTATCAGGAATTGAAAATTGATTGTAATTTAGCAGGGAGGAATTAGCTAGATTGAGCTATACAGTCGTAATCTCATTTGGTAACTAAGCTTAAATCATATCTTTGTTTTGGTATAGAATTTATTTGTCAAAAGAGTTTAAAAGTACAAGGTTTAGAGCCAGTCCTTCTATTGTTGTCATTACAAACTTCTGAGTTGATTACACCTGTGAGTTAAGGTTCTAATAGCAAAGCCATGGCTCTGAGTTTGTGAGAGTACTTTCAAGATAAAATTTAGGAGACAATAGTCCAGATTGTCTTATATAGGGAGATGGATTTCAAAAACGTCAGAAATCCACAAAATTTGAGATTTAAAGTTATTTATCTTTTGTTGAGACATATCTGCTCCTAACAGTTACCCTTTGGTGGATTTAATGAAGAATGTGAACATCTCTACCTCCAGGTGAGGCAATACTTTGTGGGTAGGCAGCCACTGGACAAAACTGCCTGTTTCATCTGCAGACTAATACTGTCCAGAAAAGGACAAATTATGCAGAATAGTTGACTGATAAACACTACCAAGACAGGGTGATCAGACCTTCAAAATCTGCATTTCAAGAGTCTGTCAGTTGATTTTGGGCCAGAAGGCTGAAGACTTGAGCTCACATGTTGCTAACAGGGGACTGTGCTGGTGGAGATTTGTCTCTACAACCTCTCAATTCTGGAAGCCGTGTTAGGCTTCCTTTGTGTATAGATATTTGGTCGTTCTGAGATTTCTGACGGTGTTGAAGACTGATTATAGTCTCATAGCCTATCAGGCTGTTTAACTCTGAAAATACATATTTTATTAGATAGTTATCAGATAGTATACAAGCTAGCCAAGATAAAGATTTTAAGCCTTTCTGAAGCTGGAATGGATAACTAAATGTTCTGTTTAATTGATATAGTGATGCACTGGGTGTTGAGTATATCATATGCTTTATAAATTGTAGAATGGTAATAATTGTACTCAATTTATATATAAGTGAAAAGGCTTTTTAACTGGACAAAAAGGGGGAAATGTGGTTTTCCCTGAAGTTATCTGTATTTTAATGCTAATTCCACTGCCCCTAGGACAGCTGCCTAGTCACATACTCAAGAATCAGGTGACTTCACTAGAGCCTTCCCATTGAATTTGTAAAGTACAGGTGAAGGGCAGGTACAGGATAGAAGGAGGCCTGTCATTGGAGGAGAAGGGAGAGAAGTTTGAAGGAAGAGGAGGAGACTAGAAGAGGGAGGAGAGAAGAGGAGAGGGTGAGAAGCCATAGCAGGTGATGTTAAGATTCTGCTCTATGTATTTACAGGTTGTTATTAATGTTCTCAAGTGATGGCTGGTACTGGGCTTTGTATGTTTAAGTGGGCAATTATATCTTACCATTTGGGTCAAAGATTATTGTATTGTGTGTCCTTTTATGTGAGGGTTTGAGTGTAGGAAAGTGTGCGGCTGGGATATGTTTCCACCAAGATATCTAGCAGATATCCATATCCAACAATACCCATTTTATTTTTTTATATTATTACAACAACAATTGGCAGGGAATAGGGAGGCAAAGTTTAGAACAGAGGCAGAAGGAACACCCATTCAGAGCCTGCCCCACATGTGGCCCATACATATACAGCCACCAAACTAGATAAGATGGATGAAGCAAAGAAGTGCAGGCTGACAGGAACTGGATGTAGATCTCTCCTGAGAGACACAGCCAGAATACAGCAAATACAGAGGCGAATGCCAGCAGCAAACCACTGAACTGAGAATGGGACCCCCGTTGAAGGAATCAGAGAAAGGACTGGAAGAGCTTGAAGGGGCTCGAGACCCCATATGTACAACAATGCCAAGCAACCAGAGTCTCCAGGGACTAAGCCACTACCCAAAGAGTATACATGGACTGACCCTGGGCTCCAACTGCATAGGTAGCAATAAATAGCCTAGTAAGATCACCAGTGGAAGGGGAAGCCCTTAGTCCTGCCAAGACTGGACCCCCAGTGAATGGGATTCTTTTTGAGAGGTCGATAATGGGGGGATGATTGGGAGGGGAACACCCATATAGAATGGGTGGGGAGGGGTTAGGGGGATGTTGGCATGGAACCCGGGAAACGGAATAACATTTGAAATGTAAATAAGAAATACCCAACTTAATAAAGATGGGGGAAAAAGGGAAAAAAAGATTCCTGCTTAAATAGTTGTGTCCAAGTCTTTGACATATGAAAATACATGAGTTTTCATCAATAACAAAACTTATTTCATTATTATGCTTGATACCCTCATTATCATGCAGACATTTTCCATAGAATTGCTTTCAGAGTAATTTTCCCATATAGTGAAATTCTTTAGAAAAGTTCTTGCTTTCTTATTTATGAACTTTACTATGAAGAGTCAAATTAAAATATCTATTTTCTTTAGCAAATATAGTAGTTTACAATCTCTAAGAAAATTGTGTGTATATGTGATTGTGGGTATGTGTACATGAGTACTGGTGAAGTCGAAG
The DNA here is from genome assembly GCF_011064425.1 of Rattus rattus. Lineage (NCBI taxonomy): Eukaryota > Metazoa > Chordata > Mammalia > Rodentia > Muridae > Rattus > Rattus rattus. The sequence goes on along the minus strand of NC_046164.1, from coordinate 91,451,477 downwards.
GTCAGAGGAATCTGGAGTTACCAGAGGTTTGTGAGCAACCTAATGTGGGTACTAGGAAACAAACTCAGGTCCTCTGCAAGAGTACTAGGCACTCTAAGCTGCTGTACCATTTCACAGCCTAGTTTATCTCTAGTTTATCTCTAGTTTAAGCAGTTCAGATATATATGGGGTTGGGGTTTTGTGAGGGTGAGTGTGTGTGTGTATGGGGGGTTCTGTGGTGTTGGGTATGTGCGATGATGGGGTATGTATGAGGATAGGTATGTGTGGGGATATATGGGGGATGTCAGATATATTTGGGTTTCCTATGGGTGGGTATGTGTGTGAGGATAGGTATGTGGGGAGTTTTCTGGGGATGGGTATGTATGGGGTGGGTATATGGGAGGGTATTGTGTGGTTCTGGTTTTTCTGCTTATTATATCATAAACTCATAGGAAATAGAGACCACAAGCTCAGGCCACTTTCTAATTGACTCATATAACTGGTACTTCAATTATACCCTGATACCTGCTTCTCTGGCGTCCTTCTATGACCCATCTTGCATCTTAGGAAGGTCATTCATATCTCAGTGCATGTTTAGGTTGCAGATTAATTTAATCAAAAACCTTACCTGCCTCTATTTTGAACAGTTCTAACAACATCTGTACAACACTATATACTCCAGGTCTGCTGTGGAATATGCTTTCTAAACATACTCATCTCTTGATTCTCATCACATCTCACTTCTGTGGACACATGTGCACATACATGACCTATCACATCTCTCTCTTCTGGTGGACACTTGTGAACATACATGGCCTAAAGGGCATCTATCAGGTACCTCTCTCTCTCTCTCTTTCCATTTTAGATAGTTACTCAAAGGTGGTGGTTCTGGCTTGAAGAGAAGTACCTTTGATCTTGTTTTTAAAACAACCCACAATATATGCCTCATTCTTAGAGAAAAAGTGTAGCTATATTCAAATTCAATAACTCTCTTAAGAATCCTATTTTACAATGAGATAGCTTATGTAAAACATGCCTAGTCCTAGTCACTTATCATGTAATACAAACATATCCTATGATTTAAGACAATGTAATCTATGAATTTATTCTAATAGACAGAAAATTTATTATATAGGCACATGTGATCATTACTATTTCTAAACCAAAAAAAAAAAAAGCAAATAAGTAAATGCCTGGGAGAGCCACTGCCAGTCTCAACGAGGACCACAGATCCTTCTGTACCTGTTTCTCTGGGTATGAAATGTCTTTACTGTTATTTCTGACCATATCCAGTGTACTTCTACAGCATATATTAATAAAGGTTTTTTTCTTTCTTATTTCTGATTATAAAACAGCAAAGTGATTAGATCTAGAATATCTTTTAATGCCAAGACCAGCCTTGGGTTGGAGAGGGGATCTTGAGGAAGGAGTGATTGAGAGTGGTGAAAGAATGACTCAAAGTCAATAGTAGGATACAAATGACAGGTCTGTGCTCTGCTCCTACTGGCTTTCCAAACAGCTCAGCAAAATAGCTCAGTTCTTGCAGACCAAAGCCCAGTCTTTTATTTGCACAGTAATTCAATTACCAACCCATGTCCCATTTTGATTGTCACATCAATCAGGATTGTAAAATCCTTAGCTCCTTGATTCTTAGAAAAAGACAGCAAGTACATTTTGTTTTAACATGGCCAGTGAATTAAGATATCTGCCTTTGTAAGCACAGACAATAAGCTAGCTGGGTGGTATCTCCTTCTGAGATCACCAATCCCTAAACCTCTTTATCTCTGTTCTTAATATCTTTCTAACAAATTGGCTCTGTGTTTTAGGTTCATGAAGCCCCTCAAACAATTCATATTGCATTCTTATATTTTGCAGAGTTGGAAAATTGTACATTTTTGAACTCATGTTTTCAGACATTTTTCCTACAGCCTTAAGTGCTGTCTCAATGGTCACAGCATTTACCATTTTGCTAAGGACATAAGCACACACTTGCCTCCCAGACTCATGCTGCTTCTATTTATCACAGAGTCATTAACCTTGAAAGGAAGAACATGCTCCAATAAACTTGGCAGGGATAATATTCCTATGGGGGGAACATAAGGTAATATGTGTGTGTGTGTGTGTGTGTGTGTGTGTGTGTGTGTGTGTGTGTGTGTGTGTGTGTGTGTGTGTATGCAAGCTTTATGTCTAGAAATAGTCAACCTGTGGAGAGACTCATGCTCTGCTAGTTTTGCACCATGGGTGTGAACTGTATCCCACCATCCCTTCTGCATGGTCATTCAGGACTTTGCATTCTAACACTCAAATAGATCATTCTGTTCCCCCTCCAATATTTATTTTAAAGTATACTTTACTTAACTGGATGACTTAATTATCTCAAGTGTTGGTTCTGCTCATCACAATTCTTATTGTGTGAACCAATACTTCAGACCAGATCATGTTCCATCACTCAAAGTGTCCATATTATTTTAGATATAAAGATCACAGCACAGTTGCCTATGGCCCTTGTTTCTGCTGCTGTAATAAACACCATAACCAAAATCATCATGATCCCAGGGAGTTTAATTCAATATATTGGTGACTTTATGTCAATAACAGATGTCAGGGCTAGAGTTGAAGAGAGGACTTGGAGGTAGGAACTAAATCAGAAATCAAAGAGGAAAACTACTTATTGCCTTGCTAACTCCAGTTTGCTCAGCTCCCTTTCTTCTATAGCCAAGGATCACTTGCCCAAGAATGACAACATCCCCAAGTAGATTAGACCACCCTACATCAATTAGCAGCCAAGAAAAAGTCCCACAGACATGCCCATAGGCTAATCTGAGTCTGAGGAAAACAATTATTAATTTCTTCACAGATACATCAAATTGAAAACTGAGATAAGCCATCACACTTATTAAAATGTTACTATTTCCAACAGAAAGTCCCTTTAAGGTATTTTTTTCATTTGTCTTTACTTTCATGTTTATATTTATTTTATGCAAAACAATGTTTTGATTTATTTCTCATAGCAATCTTACTGATAATTCTATTTTTAAGCATACCCAGTCTGTAGCTATAAGTCAACATTACATGTATACATTTGAGGTTTCATTCCTCCTAGAATGCTGCAAAGCTCTACTTTCATACCTTAAACTGGAGCACAAGAGGTAACATCAAACATCCTCAAATATTTGGTACCCAGAAAACACATATTTGTCATAAGAGCTGAGACAGCCAATTTTCACTCATGCACACCACCTGGTTTATTTGTCATGAAAAGAGAGTTTTGTGTGTGATTTGGAAGAGCTTAGACTCCCAGATCAGAAAGCCTGAGTTCAAAGATCCATTCTACCTCCTATTAGATGCATGGACTGGGAAATTGCCCTACTTAGTCCTAGCCTCACTGAACACATCTCTTAAATGGAGAGGAGAATAATCTCCATTTCTCAGTCTTGTTATAGTCTATGCTGGAGAGTTAGGCTCTTACCAACTCATACCTAAGGCGACACTGTCACCAAAGATGCTAATTTTTTTGATCCTTATACAGTATCAAATGTCCATTCATCCATCCATCTATCCATTCATTCATTCATTCATTCATTCATCAACTCTCATTCATTCATTCATTCATTTGCTGCTGTCTTCAATCCAGGGACTCACTTAAATCACTTGTCCTTTTTCTCCTTGGCTGCTTCACAGGACACCTTATGATTTAAGCTCCCAGTCAACAAAAGCAAGTTAGACTGTTGTTCAGTTCTGCTTTTTCCAGCCAAAGCAAATATCACCCCTCCTTTTTGTTGGTGAAATAGGCCTCCATTATGATATAGGGCTAAAAAAAAATGGGTGCACAGAGCTTCCCTCCCAACTACTATGGGCTTGTCCATGTAGCTACAGGGTCTGAAGCCTGATCGTGAACATTTTCCTATTTAATCCTGCCAAATAGTTCATTCTTTCAGTTTGCCACCTCCATGCATCCTTCTGACTCCTTAGCACATCATATCAAAATGAAACCTCAGCAAAGTTGTAATACAGTAAAAGCTTTCTGTACAACTTTGACCAGTTCACCTTGTTTTAGAGATATCTTACTAGGAAACTGCTTTAGGCAAAACACCTTGTTTGCCTACACTAAGACCTCAGTAGTCAAGGGGACTGTTTTTAGGTTAACCACTTGCTTTGATTTTAACAACCAAGAACTTTTTTTTTTTGGCAATATCTAAGAAAAAATGGGAAGCTCTGAATTTTCATGAAAAGTTGCACCTTTCTTCCACATTCACACCTTTCCTTACCCAGAGTGCCAAAAGCAAACCTTTAGCAACATTGACTAGACAAGACTGAAAGCCTTGATTGGTGATAGGCTTAATGGTAAAAATAGTATTTCTCTTTGCATTTCCACAACTTCTCTACATGTCAAAGTTCTTCATTAAATAAATAAATAAATAAATAAATAAATAAATAAATAAATGCAAGCTAAACTAGGTGGTGGTGATACATACCATTAATCCCAGCACTTAAGGATGCAGAGGAAGAAATATCTCTAAATTTGCAGGCAGCCTGGGCTACAGAGTGAGTTCTAGGACAACTAAGGCTACACAGATAAAACCAGTTTCAAAAACCCATTAATTAATTAATTTAATTAAGTTTTACATATTCAAAACTGCCAGTAAAATGGTTTCTGCCCAACAGTGGCCACAAAGGAGTACCTGGGATGGGAATTTCTTAATGTGAAGAACTGATTGGATGCTTTGTTCCTTTAGCAAACTGTATTAAATTGTGAAAGAAGTAAACAAGCTTTGTTTGGTGTGGTTTTCTTTCTTGATTTTTTTTTCTCTCCTCATCATAGCTTTTAAATTGTTAAGAGAATAAGAAGCTAACTCATCGTTAGCTTACAGATGATTCTACTATGCTTTTCCCTGGGACCTAGCAATGGCTGCAGTCATCACCTGCCACTGCTACCAGGTGTGCCAGGTATTGGCTGCACAGAAACAGACTGCATAACCATCTAGAGATCCAGTTCTCTCTCTCTCTCTCTCTCTCTCTCTCTCTCTCTCTCTCTCTCTCTCTCTCTCTCCTCCTCCTCCTCCCCCCTCCTCCTCCTCCTACTCCTCCTCCCCTCCTCCCCTCCTCCTCCTTCATCCTCCTTTCTGTCCTCTGCCCTCCTCTGCCCTCCTGGTTCTGTCTCTTATCTGCCTGTCTATATGTTCACTCCTCTGCCTCTATCACTTCTCCAGGCCTTCACTTCCCTCCCACTCCCCAGTAAGCCCCCTTTTGTTTGGTTACCTTATTATTATTCAGCAATTATTCAGCAAAATTTAAGTAAAAAGTAACATTTAAATCTTCCGGTGCATCCTAATGTGACAAAAACCTCAATTAAACATCTCAAAATCTGAAAATTTAAAATGTATCACTTTTACAAGTCCAAACTAGACAGAGAAAAGTCAGACGGGGAGGAAAGAAGGCTGAACAGAGGTGTATAATTTACTTTGAAAAATGAGGAAAAGAACTTGGTTGTGAGTAATGTTACAGACGCCTTGGACAAAGCAGCTTCAATACTAGGCAATAGGTAGAGAGAGAAACACTGCACTTTGCAGTGTGACAACACAGTAGGTGCTCTTTGAGCAAGATCTCACTTTCCTTATATTCCAGAGTGAAAAAAATTTAAAACCCATTTGAAAGAATTTCATTTTAAAAGACAGTGGCCCCACAGGGATATACTACTACACAAGTGCCTATGGAAATGTTTTCTTAGTCTCTACTGACCAGTCACTGAACTGTAACTATAACCCTGTTCCAAGGAGGCCCAGCTACAGTTTGAGTAGGTAGAAGAAATTGGCAACAGCCACATAGTACCTGTTTTTCGGTTGTTATCTAGGTCTGCATCAGTTTTCAATAGACATCAATGAAACCTAGAATATACAGCAAATTCCAATATTCTGCAGAGGTACTGGGAGGCCAACATTGTGAAACACTGAAAGTAAGGCTTTCTTTGACATGTTTACTACAAAACTGGATTTAAAGGAACATGGTACATATGGTGAGAAGAACTTCAGGTTGATGGATCAAGAGCGAGACCATCCATCTATGGAATCGTAGACAAAAAGGCTAGAGGAATGGACTTACCCAAGCTCAGTGAAGTGTACATGATGCCAACACATTCCACAAAGGCTGGACATGCACTGTTGGCTCCTGTTTTTGCTTTGGTCCAATCTTTCTTTGCTAACCTCTGGTTCTTCCAGTTTAAAATGAAACTATTTTCCTGGTCAATTTCATATTGGAAATACTTAATTTGTTTTCTCATTCTGTTTTTAAAGACATTACATTTAAGAATTTACCTTGAAGCACAGAAGAGTCTTTGGAGTTTGAATAGTGTTTGGGTCATTAAGTCTACTGGGATCCTGGAATTCACATTCATTTCATTTTGTGTTGTAAGATGGTCATGAGCCAATGAAGCTAAAGATGGAAAAATTTGAGTATGGAAAAGAACTATTTTCACCACTGCTGTACCTGAATTTTGTACACTATAGCATTTTAGTTCATAAACATGGTTTGAATGCTCACCCTAGGAATTCAAGGATGAACAATAGTCATGTCCATGGTCTTTGAGAAATGTACAGTTTCACAAAGGAAACTGATGTTAGTTTTAAATGATTTTATGTTATAGTATTCTAGCTGTTTTCTAAAGGAAAAACTAGATCAAGTCAAATGTGTGATCATTAATTATCACACAAAGAATTTCAGTGAAAGATGCCTGGAGGCAATGGAACTCTTCTTCCTTCTCGAATCCCTGCTACCACTGTCCTTTGTCACCCAGAGAAACCTGCTTCAGATATCTGATCATCTGTAAGACAACACAGTTATGCTCTTTTACTTCACGTTCATTGTTTACAGTCATAGTGGGACACGGGTACAGAAGTTACTTAGTGGATCCGAGTCACAGCATAGCTGTCCTCAGATTTTAGAATTATTTAGCTTTTATTTTTCTGCCAGGATCAAGAACAAAGATGGGTGGTTGTGGACATGGCTCAGTAGGTAAAAAGGCCTGTAGTGCAAGCATGAAGACATGGGTTTAAATCCTCAGTTGGTGAAAACTAGCCATGGCTGCGAGTGCCTCTAATTCCAAAAGAATGGGCTTGAGGGCCAGTGGCAGATTCCAGGAGCTTACTAGCCAACCAGTCAAGCCAAAATAGCAAGCTTTGGGTTTGCTGAGAGACCCTGTTTCCAAGTAATAAGTCACTGACTGACATAATTGTACACCCAGTGTATGCCACTGAACTCCACATGAACAGACCTATGTAAGCATGTTTACCCACACATAAACAATCACCAAATAGATGAGCAAACAAACAAACAAGCAGACAGACAGACAGATATGCTAAAGGACAAGAGCAAGTCCTCTGGGCTAATATAAAGATCTAGAATGTATTTTGCTTCTGCAGTCATCTCCAATCTTAGATTTGTTTATTTACTTGTTTGAAATGATTGTGTTTTGTTTTTGGTACTGTTTAATTTAGCTGATTTTTTAAAAAAAGATTTATTTATTTTATTATGTGGATGATTTGTCTGCATGTACATCCATCTACCAGAAGAGGGCATCAGATCCCATGGGGCTACACTTTTCATGGTCGTGGTATAGGTGCTGGGAGTTAAACTAGGAACCTCTAGAAGAGTACCCTGAGCCAACTATTCAACTTTCTGGTATTTCATAGTCCCTCAGTATGTGTACAACATTATCTTCTCTTTCAGGTACTTCTAATCTTTGCACTAAGTACTAAAGCCGTGTTACCGTACATGCTTATTTACATAAATGTGATTTAAAAATTTGAGGGCGTGGGTTTACACATTGTTCCTATGGAGGTCAGAACAACACAGAAATTTACTCTCCTTTTCTACCAGGTGGATCCTTTGTGTCAAAATTCAGATTATTGATCTGGAAGCAAACACCTTTAGCACTGTTTCTGCTATCTTAAATACATCCTTCTCATCCGGTGAAACCTGCTTCAAACTATAAGACAACACAGTTGTCTTTTTTAAAGTATCTTTATTCATTCTAAACATTTTTATTATGTTAAAATCTGTTTCTCATCTAATGAATATTCTTTGGATAAAATGATTTGGATAAAATGATAATCATATAGAAAGAACATGTGATATATTTAATTAATCTTTCATAGTGAGAGGAAGAAGTGTCTTTCTATCAAGCATTAATATTGACTTGGCTATAGATAGAATATTGAGGTCATTTACATTCGAAACTCTTTTACAGGCATTCAAATTGTAGGGAGGCTAATTCTAAGGCAAACATGACCGTTTTTTGTCCTATAATAAGGTTTTTAAAAACGAAATGAAGACATGTGTGGTCTTTGACAAAGGTTGTCCCAAAGTTTTCCATGATGGTTGGTTTCCTGTATTTCCTTTATCCTTTTGTTATTGGTCATGTGAAATTTAGGCTGCCTTGCTTGGCTCTGTAGCTTGTACTCGTTTGATCTGGGAAAGTGGCTTGAACTTGGACTCAGTCTCCTCATGCATCTGGCAGAAAGCATAGCATTTCCTAAGGTGAGCATAAGTCCAGAATTGCAAGGAGAAGATCAACATCTTGTCTAGCACAGGGTATTGGCAAACACTAGTATTCACTAGTGGTATTTTAATCACTATTTTCTTCTGGTGGTAATCTGACTCTGTTAGCAGATTGGTCATGAACTCCTGGGATTAACACCTTCCCAGGCAGCTGGAACTACAGTGTTTGTTACTATGTCCCAAGAGAACCTCTAATTTCAGATTCTGCATACATGTTCTAATTTAAAATAAGTTTTACATTCAAATATAATTTTTGAATATCTGAATTGTTGCTTTTTAAAAATACTTATTTCCTAGATTTTCTTAGAGAATATGACAGCCAGCCCCCATTTCCTGGAGCCTTTTTGTTTTCCATGCAGAGGACATTTGCTTTGGCTCTTAGAAGATTTTTTTTTTCCTGGAAAAACCAAATATTTCCCAATTACCTGGTACTTTTTTCTATTTGCTTGACTTTATAGGGTAAGTCACTTTTGTATTTGAGAGAGTTAGTGTATGTTTAGCCAACAGTTTTGTTGGTTATTTTTGCTAACTTAAAATTATCAACAGAGAAGAAAAGACAGTGTTTCCCTTTTCTGCAGCTTGTTTTGCAGCTTTGAGCAGGTCAAGAGTTACTGGTGCCTCTACAAAAGGAGCTTCTCTGCCCTGTTGGTTCCTTTCTGTACACGCTCAGCCTTCTTGGGACAAATCAACAGCTATGGTGACATCTCAGGGCTGCTTCTTGCTCGTGGCCCATTGCTTTTCCTACTGGTGGGTAAAGGGTAAAACTCATCTCAATAAATAAATAAATAAATAAATAAATAAATAAATAAATAAATAAATAAAAAATCAAAATCTGGCCCGGAAATCCCCATGCTTAAGAATAACTGCCAGTTCCTATCTGAAACTTCAGAGGCAGAACTGAGGCCAGAGAGTTAGTCACTGCAGCCACGCACTGGTAAGCCCTTCCCCATTTAAAGTCCTACAAAACCTCAGTCCCCGGTGCCACGGTGCAGTCTCCACTTCCTCTAAGACACCGTGGCCCTTCAAATGTTCTAATTAAAAGAACAATTCTGCATCTGGAGACGCTGATGCCTGTCTTTTCTGTCACCTCTGCCAATCCTGATCAAACAGTGAACACTATAAAGTCGTTCTGTTTGTATCCTTCTGGCCACTCAGGAAACGCACTGACTACCTTCTGACCGCACTTTGAATTTTGGAGAAAAGGCTGAAATCCTCTTCTCATTTCTTGGATGAACTTAAAAAAAAAATCAGTTGTTACAATCTTCAATTCAGTCTAACATGCACTGGATTTTATAGAGACACCCCTTTTAAGTTGAGGATTCTTTATGGACGTATGTTCTGATTTTCAGCATTGTTAAAATTTCCTTCATTTTCCCCACAAGTGAATTTTTTAATATTTTTTTAACTTGGTGGGTTTGTGTATGTGTGTGTGTTTGTGTGTGTGTGTGTGTGTGTGTGTCTGTCTGTCTGTCTGTCTGCCTATCTGTCTGTCTGCCTTTGTGCATGTCATTTCTGTACAGGTACCCATGAAAGCCAAAAGAGGGCCAGTAAGGATGCTGGAAACCAAATTCCACAGTTTGGGAGAAACAGGAAGCGCTCTTAATCACTAAGCCATCTCTACAGGACTGGCCACAATTTAATCTGTGTCTAGTTCTTTGGAACATGGTACATGTTACATATGCATGTGTAATCATATTGCCATCCTAAACTGGACAGCCTTCCTCTCCTTTGTTATGAGGAAGCCTTAGTTTTCCAAAGTACTAGCTTCAGGATACAGTGAATACTGTTTGAGGTGCGTGGTTAACTGTATAATGAATCTCTTGAAAGAAATGTCAGTTACCCGGCTACTTGTTAATAATGGTAAAGCCACTCTCCAAGACTTAGAAAGTCTCACTCAATAATAGATACCTAGGCATTGTAGCTCATATTACAATCGCAGTATACAGGAAGCTCAGGCAGGAGGATGGTTCAAATATGAGGCTAGCTGGGCTGTAGAATTAGAACCTATCTCAAATGAATAAATAAATCAAATAAAAAAACCAAACAAATAAAAAAGATCACAGGAATGTGAGATGCTACTTGATAATCATATGAAAACATAAACATGTGGTGTTATAATAGAGATGGTGTGCATATAGAAAACAATCCTCTTTATATTAGAACACTATACATTTTTCATTTTTATCAGCATATATTCTTCAGATACAGTAATAGCTTACATGTGGGCATTTATATTCCAGTAGATAATGTACTTTGAGGCTATCCCTACCCCATACCATTCTATCATCTTCGTTCTTCCTCTTTGCCTCCCCCTGCATTAGTCTCCTTTGTTCCCCCAATCAGATAACTTCTGTTTCAGGAAAGCAAAAGCTTTAAAACAACATGATCAGTCATGGATCTTTGTGCTCAAGAAAAGTGAACATGTTATTTGATTCTCCTTCCTTTTAACTCAGGGATTTCATTTATACATTATGTATTTGAGTTCTGCATATTTTGAAATATTAGTTCAATTTACATTAAAGAATTTCTGAATTATTTTGTTCGTTGAATTTTTATTCCAATAGATACTTCCATTATATAAGTATAACCTAATACTGAACGTTGCCTTATTCTTTTCCTTCTTCCTTTTGTTTATTCTTTACTACAGCAGAGATAGAACCCAGATCCTCATGCACACTGAGAAAGTACTCCACCACAAGCCCAGGAGCAGACCTTTTTAGAGGTATAATAATTATGCAGAAAATATGGTATGTCCTCTTGGAGATCTGACTCATCCAATCTATTGGATAAAAATACTGTATGTGGAAAAATAATGTCTGAACTATTATATTGCTTATATTATGTAAGAAACATGATCTGGTTAAGACTCTCAAACACATTATTATTATTATTATTATTATTATTATTATTATTATTATGTTTGTGCCTAGTGTGGGGCATGCATATACCATAGCCTACTTGTGGAGGTTGAAGAACAATGTGGTGGAGTTACTTCTCACCTTCCACCTTTATGAAAGGTCCAGCGATTAAACTCAGGCCTTGCATGTCAGCGCCTTACTAACTTAACCTGATTTTTCATTTACACCCACTCCTTGTACTAATTTTTTCCCTATTGTTATGACAAGAGCAATTTAAAAGACAAAGGGTTCATTCTGGTTTGTGGTTCAGTTTATAGTTCATCATGGCACAGAGGATGAGGCAGCGGGAGCCTGAGACAGCTACATCACAGCCACAGTTGGGAAGAGGGGGTCAATGATACATGGTACTGCTCAGTACCCTTTCTTCATTCATGTGGTTGAGCATCTCAGCCAGGGAACAGTGCCGCCCACAGTGGGCAGGTCTTCCAGCCTTAACTGATGTAATCAAGAGATTCTAAATTCTATGATGAACCATTTCACTCCCTCCTTGTGCTCAGATTCTCGTCCTGTCCTAAGGGTGTAGACAGCAAGACAGTTCTCTATTCTAGGGCTTTGATGCCACTTGCCTGGAACACTTCAGAACCTCACCACTCTGCAGTCTATGAACATTCATCCAAATGACTTCTGTGCATCTCGGGATGATATCCTTTCTCTGGAAAATTTCCTGTAACATCCTGTATATTATCTGCTATGCTCACCATTATGACATTAACTTGTTTGGTTTTGGTTTGTTTTTTTTTTTTTTAATTTTACTGTATAGCCTTAAACTCACAATCCTCCTGCCTTGACTTCCTTGGTACTGAAATTACGGCTGTAATACAGCTGTACCACTATACCCAACACCTATGACAACAGTATTTCTAATATGATAGTTACAATATCTCTTTAATTGACCATTTTAGCATATAAACTCACACATATCCAATACATATATTTGTAAAAGAATTTGTAGAACTAACTACTGGATGATGTTACTCTGAGACAAAAAACAATAACAAAAACCAAAAAAAAAAAAAAACCAAAGGTTTAGCATGTAGTCAGTCAATGACACAAGAATATCAATACATGAAACTTGTTGGGTATAAAGTACTCTCTTTATAATCATCTCTATTTCTCAAGGTTTATTTAAGCTTATACATCCAAGTCACGAGATCATCACTGAAGGAAGTAATGGAAGGAACTCCAACAGGAGCTCGAAGCAGAAATGATAGAAGAGTGGTGCTTTCTGACTCCCTCTCTGGGTTGAGTGTGCTTAGCTACTTTTCTTACGTAGCCCAGGACTGCCTTCTTAGGGAATGGTAACACCCACGGTGGGGTGGGACTTCTTACATCAATTAATAATTAAAACAATCCCTCATAGACATGTCTATTCGCCAATCTGATGAAAACAACTGCTCAAGTAAAATCCTTGTTCACGTGATTCTTGGCTGTTGACAAGTAAAGCTAACCTAAGCACTAAACAACCATCAATTGTAAAAATAACAGTTTTATTCTGTGTGTGTGTATATATATATATATATATATATATATATATATATATATATAATGTAAAAAAGCATCAAAATAAATGACCTATGTAAATATATGCAGACACACACACACATATATATATGTATATATATATATATATATATATATGAATTGGCATATACTATCTACATATATAGAAATGGAGTATCTCTGAAAGGTTCATAACAAACTATAGTTTCTTCTGGCAAGCAGAGCTAGTGGTGAAAGACTTATTTTCCATTGTGTGATTTTTTTTTGTGCAATTTAACCTTTTCATTTTATCTCAATTTTTAATAAAATAAATATAAATATAATTCTGAGTCACCTACAGTTTAAAGCTTCAGTGTTTACAATAAAACATGTGAACCTTAATAAAGCCACTCACAGCAGAGACTCTTATAGTATTGTGTGCACAAAGCATTTTAACCAGCAGAAGGACTTGAATCTATTCTCCATGAATTTTTGTTATTTTAAAAATGAATAAGATAAAATAGATAAGGCTATAAAAGAAACAAATATATTACATCTCTGGTTTCTATTTGTTTATTTCTGTAGTTTGAGGCAGGGTACCACGCTGACCTGCTCTCTGTGCAGCAAAGACTCCCTGAGCCCCTGATCCTCTGTCTCTGCTTCTTCAGTCCTGTGATTGCAGTGCCACCACATCTGAGCCACCACGGCTAGTTTTCAGATATTTAAAAATATTAGACCTCACAGTTCCTCTAATATTATTCAGGCTTCTGTATAGTGGTGAACATAAATATCTTGAAAGATCTATAAGAGCTTTGCTGTGATAATGAGACAGACATCTTTAACTTCTTTTATTGAAAACAGTTTCAGATAATGCTAAAGACACAGGAGCATCTTTTGGGGTGGATGTATCTTAACAGATTGGAAAATCCAGTTTAGCACACATGAGTGTCTACTCATACACACCCACATACACAAAAATTTATTTCAAAAAATCTAACAATAAAAAGAGCACTTTATAAGAACTTCGAGCTATATTCGTCTGTAAGTCCCTGTATCATAAGGGTTCACATAAGCAGTTACAGTGCTTCTGTGTACTTTTCTCCTTAATTCTGGATCATACATATACTTCCTTTCTGAGATGACACAAACAAGTGGTTAGTCCAAAGCACCATGACATTTCATCTGAGTGGATACTCACACACTAATCAAGAAGTGTATTAATTATTCAGTAAATGTCTTCTTTCTGCATCTATGGACATCAAGTGTGCCTACTTCCTTTGCTTTCTTTGTTTCTTCTTTTAAAATGTTTGTGATATAACTTCCTTTTTTCCCATCTCACTTAAAAAATCACTGGATTAAACATCTAACATTTTGTTTAGCTTTTTTCTTTATGCACAAGAATCAGTCAGTAGTATTTCCCATGCTTCTTCACAGTGTATATAAATGATGACTGAAGCCTGCATCTTCATTAAATTTTATATTGCATTGAGTTTTATTCCTAGACTGTGTACATGAAAGACACTGTTCACATCCCAATTTCCTTAAGTTTTCAATATTCTTTGGTTCTCCTTTTTACTTTAATAGTTAAAACATTTAATACTTTGATTCCTCTTTAAATTGCAAAATGTCCATTTGAAACCCTTAATCAGTCAGAGAATGTTGGTAAATTATACCTTCATGCAATCCATATTGAGTAGCCATTACTCCTGGACATAGCACATTAACTGACTCATTAGCTATTTCAAACCATATGGACTTGGATTTGGGTGGGTCATTTTGATAATATCCTGAGGTGAGTTTCCTAATTATTGCAATTATGTGATCTCATTCATGAGGCCAGGCTCACAAAATAGTGTCAGTGCCTTTAGAATGAGTGTCACTGCACCCAGACAATGACTGAGAGGAGCAACATGCTCTTTGGTTGTTATAAGTCCCTTGATACCCAAAAAGTAATTACTTGAGAAGTTCTTGGAAACCATCAGAAACTGTCTGAGAATTGAATAGCATGGAATGTTGCAGTACTTAAAGATTATGACCAGCTTGCCAGAAGAGAAGGTACAAAATCTCAAATGCCTTAGTGTTGAGCATAGTCACACATTAAATTCCTAATTCTAATTTCACATAGTTCTGTAACAGGTAAGAATTAAAAAAAAAATAAGTTCATAAAGAATAAGTGAAAATATCTCATTGTCTAGGAGAAACACTGTGGAATTATCTCAAGACAAATGAGATTCCAAACTCACACTATTGACTGGACAGACAGTTTTGAGTTCAATTCTAGGTACCCATGTCTGTCCAGTGGAGACATCTCTGAGCCTTGTGGACACCTATATTCACATGCACAGGCCACATACACAGACATAGACATCATTTAGAATGATTAAAAATAAGTTTTTTTAAGAAAGAAATTTACATTATAAATTTTGTGTGTGTGTGTATGTATACATACACATATATAATGAAAAAGTTTAAAGAATTAACATGGTAGAATAAAAACACCTAAAAAGACATCGTTTTAAACTGTACCATACCATGGCTTTATGTGCTTCTGCGTGTGCTGCTCCACAGCACGATCAATGATATCTGTCTCTAGAAAACGCCCATCTTCTTACACTGGAACTCCGTGCCCATTTCCAAGAACCCTTCATACTCTGTGTTCTCAGACCTTAGTTCTTTTAAAAGCTGAATATGATTCTATTATACGCATATACATTTTATATCGTATATAAAAGCATAGACATATTATAGTCTAACACAATATTTTGTGTATCCATTCAACTGTTAGTAAACTCTTGGAGTACATGTTGTTGCCTGTGAATAATACTTTTGTGAATGTAGATATGAACTATGCTCCTCTCTTGATCACTTGATAGATAGATAGATAGATAGATAGATAGATAGATAGATAGATAGATAGATGGTAGATAGATAGATAGATAGATAGATAGATAGATAGATAGATAGATAGATAGATAAGTATTCATTCTATAAATTCTATTACAGATTTTGGTTCAAGAGCAACATAAAGATGAACTTTTTTTTTTTTTTGGTGAGCTGGGGACCGAACCCAGGGCCTTGCGCTTCCTAGGCAAGCGCTCTACCACTGAGCTAAATCCCCAACCCCAAAGATGAACTTTTAAATGTCTAGAACAGGCATTTCAATTTGCAAACACTATACATACTGAAGTCTCTTCAGCTACCGAATTCTCTTCTGGGAGCTCATAGAATACTGAAAGCCCATTGTGTGAACTATGTTACAAAGTTAAGGAGATTAACTGCACTTGATTACTATGACTCATCAACTGTGAGTGGCAATAAAAATTTTTTGACAGTTTGTGAAGGAAAGTGAGAAAATTGATGATGGTGGTCAGTTGCTCCTGATGTCTCTGGTAAATTGACAAAGAATAAGAATGAGCACCATGACAAAATTAACCAACTTCTAGCATGTTAGAGTATGGTGAGGGAAAACAATGAATTCAGTGATAAAACTGACCAACTTCAAATGCACATAAATAGTCTAAAAGTTTCTAAGTGTGCACTGGAAGGGAATCTTCCCTGTTGCAGCTACAGAGCTCAAGTTGGGAGAAAACAAACCCAAACCCTCATTATAAGGTTGGCTGAATTTCAATGAAAATTCAAGTCCCAGCCTTAGAGGATGTTGGCTGTTAAAGTAAGGACACTAATTAGTAAAGAATAGGATCCTATAGTTTGGGGTGGTGGTGTGTGGGAGGACTTTATTGAAGGTGAGAACTTTGAACTCTGATTCACAAAGGTTTTCTGTTCTGAGGAAGTAGTCTTTCCACCTGTCGCAGTTAGGGTTTTATTGCTGTGAACAGACATCGTGACCAATATAAGTTTCATAAAGGACAACATTTAATTGGTCTGGCTTACAGGTTCAGAGTTTCAGTCCATTGGCATCAAGGCGGGAGCATGGCAGCATCCAGGCAGGCCTGGTGCAGGAGGAGCTAAGTTCCACATCTTTACCAGAAGGAAGCCAGGAACAGACCCAGCATCCTAGGAGGAGCTAGGAAGAGAGTCTCCAAGTCCACCCCACACTTCCTCCAACAAGGACACACCTTGTAATCCTGCCACCCCCTGGGTCAAGCATATGCAAACCATCACATTTCACTCCCTGGCCACCATAGACTTGTTGAAACACATGAGTCTATGGAGGGCATACCTAAACTTAGCATAATAAAAAAGTACATTTAGTTCAATTTCTAAAATCCCCATAACAGTATCAGCAATGTTAAA
Organism: Rattus rattus; assembly: GCF_011064425.1. Lineage (NCBI taxonomy): Eukaryota > Metazoa > Chordata > Mammalia > Rodentia > Muridae > Rattus > Rattus rattus. The sequence goes on along the minus strand of NC_046164.1, from coordinate 91,434,294 downwards.
AGTCCACAGTTCAAAGTCTCTTGCAAGATCCATCTAATCACTTAGTTATAATCCCCAAATTAAAACTGGCAACCAGCTAGGCAAACTTCAGACTCTACCATCATCCCTGTCTAATGTCAGATCTTCAACTTCTTTTTCATCTTTGTTGACTACAACTAATTTTTTTCTCCTGAGCTGGTTCCACTCCCTGTTAGCAGCTTTCCTCAGCAGATAGCTGGTGACTCTGGCATCTTTAAAATCTTTGGGTCTCCAAAGCAACGTCAATGTTACAGTGAAAGAATAAAAAATACAGCCAAAGAGTCAGAAGTTTAGGAATGCTGTTCCACCCCTAAGAAGCCCTAAGTACCTCAAATTCCAGACCCTGCCCTCTACCTGTAAGTAAGTAAAGGGTCACATTTCTTAAGCCTGCTCTCCCAGGATCCAGATAAAAGGGTTTAAGATAAGGCTCTTAGATTGGTGATCCCGACCTAGAAAAGATAAGGGGAAGCTTCTCCCAGGAACTAGCTAACCATAAAGTTAGATTAAAATCTTAGTGAACAACCTTGAGAAGCAGGAAGCTTCTAGGAACTAGCAGACCATAAAGTTAAGCAATCTTGAGAGACAGGAAGCTTCTCCTTGTGATTTTCCAATGACGCTATCCCTGCCCCGTTGGGCTGTGTCTTCTTCCTTTAAATACCTTTTCTCCCAGCCTCTCGGGGTCGAACTCCTGTGCCCCTGCGTGGGATATGAGTCTCCACCCCAGTGCACTGGTTCCTATCAATAAACCTCATGTTTATTACAGCAAGGACGGTCTCATGTGAATTCTTGGGGGGTCGCATCATCCCGAGACTTGAGTGAGGGTCTCCCCGCTCCAGGGGTCTTTCGACAGCTTGTTTCAGTGTCTGGGATCCACACATGATCCTCCTAAGGGCTGGCTTCACTTCTCCAGCTCTGCACTCTGTAGCAGTTTAACTTCAGGTTGATCCACACTACACCATTGCTGTTGTTCTTGGTGATCATTTCATGGAATTGGTGTCTCCAATACACCAGAGTCTTCCGTGATATCTAGGCTTCACCAGTAGCCTCTCCTAGGCTCTCTTCATGGTGCCTCAACTCCTTTGCCTGACCCCTTCAGTCCTGCGCCATCGATTGCAACTGAGGCTGCACCTTCACCAATGGCCTTCCACAGCCTCTCACAGTGCCCAGCCTCAGCTGCTCTTCATGACCCCTTCATGCCTTCAAAACCAGTACCACCTGGGTGACTCTCACACATTACACATTACACATTACACAGCATGGGGTACGACATTGGCATCTCTGGAACACTTCCCAGAAGATTTCACCTCAATGAGGCTAGTCTCTTTCTTTGCTCCAGCTAACCAGCATCAATTGTCTCCTTCTCCTCTTAAATGTAAAGACAGAGACACATGGCCAAAGCTGTTGAGTTCTGTCGCTTGCAGGAGCTGGAACATGGCCTCCATGTTCTATTACATTACCACTAGCCTCCTCTTTTCAAATTCCTTCACTGCCTGAGCTTGGCTGTCCTGGATCTTGCTCTGTAGATTGACCTTGGATTTAGAGACCTATATGCCTGTCTCCTGGGATTAAAGGTGTGTACTAAGTTGCCTGGAGCCTACTTAGCTGGGAGGAATCTTGCCCCAAGGTAATTACTTCCTTAATTCAATTTAATATCCTTAAACACAGGATTCAGCTCCATTTCACTTCTAGGTGAATACTCGACCCATTTATTTTGTATTTTTCCTTTCTCAACTTCCCTTTTTTTCATTAAAATGCTCTTCATGAGACTTAACCAGAGAACAAAATCTATAATGGATGTTTCTGAGACTTCCTTTGTCCATTTAAATAATCTGAGTCTTAGCCTCTGGCTGACTGTCCAGACAAGGGCAAAAAGCAGCCACATTCTTCACCAAAATACCACAAAAGGAGTCTTTACAGTTCATACTGAAATTCTCCTCTGAAGCCTCTTGGTCTAGTCTTGCACAATTCAAATCACTCTCAGTAACAAAGACTTCCATATTCCTACTAAGATAGCCCATTAAGCCCCATTTAAAGCAGTCCCCTGTTTTCTAAATCTAAATTACCAAAATCCACATTCTTCCAAACAAATTCATGTTCAGGCCTATCACAGCAATTGCCCAGTGCCTGGTACCAACTTCTGTCTTAGTTAGGGTCTTATTGCTGTGAACAGACACCATGACCAATGTAAGTTTTATAAAAGACAACATTTAATTGGGGCTGGCTTACAGGTTCAGAGGTTCAGTCCATTATCATCATGGCGGGAGCATGGCAGCATCCAGGCAGGCCTGCTGCAGGAGGAGCTGAGTTCTACATCTTTATGGGAAGGAAGCCAGGAACAGACTGAGCATCCCCAGGCAGCTAGGAGGAGGGTATCCAAGCCCACCCCACAGTGACACACTTGCTCCAACAAGGCCACACCTTCCAACAGTGCAACTATCTGGGCCAAGCCTATGCAAACCATTACACCACCCTCAGTAGAAGATGTACTCACCCCATTACCCCTTGGAAGATTGACCTTTTTCAACTGACTGAGGGAATTAATCCTTCATTGTCTACTAAAGCAGCAGGGACTTTCTTTGAAGGAAATGCCAGGAAAGACAATACCGGAGTTCCTCAGGACCTGCCAATAGCTGCTTATGAAACTATAACCAGACTTAAGGCAAAGAAGGCCCTTAGAGGGTAGGTACGAACTGTAGCCCATGAGGAAATTTATGGGGCAGTGAACTGTGAAAGTAGCCTGGTCCTCAGTTGAGCTAAAGGCTTTGAAGCCCCAGAGACCCTAAAGGGCTCCCAGGTACCAGAGCCCTGTCACTTAGCCACAAGTCCTCCATGGATTTGTGTCCATCAGCCATGTAAGGCAAACACTCCAAGACCTTTCACATGTAGATGAGGCATCCCTAACATCTTAGACCAAGACAATAGGAAAAGAGACATGAGCATAGGTCGTGTAGACTCAAGACAGAGGTCTCCATGGTAATGAAGTACCTAGAGGCCTGAAGGGTATAGCCAATATGCTTCTCTTCTCAGACATTCCTCTCTGAAAAAGGTATTTAATCTCAGGTCCACCCTGAGAAGTGGGGTACAGTTTTATGCATCGACTTCCCACCATAACAATAAATTATTTGAAACCATGGACTGGCTCTTTTCATCAGAATCTGCCTTGGGGAGCCATGGAGAAGGCCTTAGCTACAAAGCCACTGCCTAATCTCCCATAGAAGGCTTCTCTGTACTCCCAGCCACAGCTGCCACCATGCCAGTCATCAAGTCAAGGATTCTCCCAATAGAACTAGCCAGAGTTCCCTTTATCCACTCCCACCCCATCCTTTGAGCCCAGGTTAGACCCAGTCTGTGGGCCCCCTCATTCTCAACTCTTCTGTGACTCCCAGTGGCTTCTGGATGTATAAGAGCCTGAGAATCAGAGGACCCCTGCATCATCACAGGCCTGCAGACCCCAACTAGCTCTGGCTTCCCACTTCTCAGACTGTGCTTTCCCTACTTCTCCCCCACCCTCAATTAGTGCCTCAGCACTTTCCTTCAGCCCAGGACAGCACAGCGAGAGACAAGCACAGTCAAACTCCCCATGTTCTGCCTCCCCAAGTGGCTATGCCCTGTGGTAGAGCAGACAAGGACCCATAACCCTACAGAAATGCACTTACTACCAAGGAGTTTAACGAGTTTGCTAATTCATTAAAGCAGAAATCCTGGGAATGTGTGTGAGAGTGTGTGGGATTTTAAGGGTGTATTCTAGTGGTGGAAGGAACATAAAACTAGATCATACTGAGTTTATTGATATGGGCCCTCTGAAATTAAAATGGAAGCTCACACAGTTAAAATAAAAAGATGTGGAAATTTTTTGAATGGTTGGCTAAAACACTGGTCAAAAGTTGGCCTACTGACAAGGAGTTGGAGATGCCCAATATCGTTAGCCTACTGTTGCTGAAGAGATTTTTAAGGCTCAGGGAATTGCAATGCCAGAGTGGGTACTCTGTGCAAAACCTAATCCCCACAATGGGAAGACTGAGAAGACATTCTCTTTACTAGTCTTGTAAGACACAAAGAGGAGCACCAACACATTTGAAGAGTTTTGTTGGCCCCCTTTTTCTTGTGTCAGACCTTTAGGCTGGAGACACTGATGCTCGGTTGGATGAATTACATGCAGTGGGTTTAGTTGGATCCTGAGATAGCAGGAGACAGGTAGCAGCACTAAATTGCCAAAGGCAAGGTGATCTTGACTGTTGTAATGGTCAGCATAGATAAAGCAGTGTCCATAATGGGCTAACCTGTAATAGTCTGCACAGGCAAAGTGAATTTGATGGTGGCGCTGTATGGACCGTTGGTATTGGCTAATCAATCATGGTGTCTCCAGGCATAAAATAGGTAAGAAACCTATTGATTTTTTTTGTTTGATCTGTATAAGCAGGAAAATTCTCAAACAAATGAAAGAAAAGCTACATTGGATCACTGCAAAAGAGAATCTTGGCCCATGAATCAATTTCTAGACTTGAGCCAGTTAGCAGACCCAGAAAACCTCAAATGAAGGAATGACCAGGTTCCCCTGAGGAAGGATCTTGATAAAATATCTAAAAGGTTTTGCTACTAGCTTTTCTCCAGTTCTAACTTTTGTCCAGTCCTTCCCCAGAGGGACCTCTGGTCTTTCCCAAGGACGATTGTACACTGGCAGAAAGGAAACACTCAGGCTTTCCAGGATCTACTGGGTACTGGTTCTGAATTAACACTGATTCCAAGAGACTCCCTCTCCAAATGTTGTGGCTCTCCAGTTAAAAGAGGCGCTTATGGAGGTCAGGTGATTAATAGAGTTTTGGATGAAGTCTGGGTCACAGGAAGTCCAACAAGTCTCCAAACTCATCCTGTGTTTTTTCCTCCAGTTCCAGAATACATATATAGATATAGATATAGATATAGATATAGATATAGAGATAGAGATAGATAGATAGATAGATAGATAGATAGATAGATAGATAGATAGATAGATATACTTAGAAGGTGGGAGAATTCTCACACTGGTTCCCTGACCTATGGAGTGAGGACTACTATGGTGGGAAAAGCTAAATGGAAGCCTTTAGAGTTGCCTCTCATAGGGAAAATAATGAATCAAAAATAGTATTGTATTCCTGGAGGAATTGCAGAAATTAGTGCCACCATCAAGGGACTTGAAAGATGCAAGGGTGGTGGTTCCCACCATATCTCTGCTTAACTCTCCTGTCTGGGCAGTGCAGAAGACAGAATGGCAGTTGCCTATTGAAAACTCAGGTAGTAACTCCTACTGCAGCTGCTGTACTCGGTGTGGTATTGGGTAGATTACCACCCCCTGGTGTATGGTATGCAGCTATCGATTTAGCAAATGCCTTTTTCTTGGTACCTGTCTGTAAGGACCACCAGAAGCAATTTTCTTTCAGTTGACAAGACCAGGGGTATACCTTTATAGATTTGCCTCAAGGATATATTATCTCTCCTGCCCTGTATCATAACTTGATAGGCATCTTGACAGTGTGTTTCCTCGATGAAATATCACATTAGTACACCATATTAATGACAGTATGCTGGTTGGACTAAGTAAGCAGGAGGTAGTAATCAGTTTGAACTCATTGATAATACATATGTGCATCAGAGGATGGGAAATAAACCCAATGACAAATTGAAGGCCTTTTACCCCAGTGAGATGCTGAGAAGTCCAGTGGTGTGGAGCAGGCAGAAAATTTCCTTTCAAAGACTATTGCATCTGGACCCTTCTACCACCAAGAAAGTAGCAAAATATTTTATTGTGCCTATTTGGGTTCTAGAGACAGCACATTCCTCACTTAGGCGTGTTACTCCGACCTATATAACAAGTGATTTAGAGAGCTGCTGCCTTTGTGTGGGGCCTGGAACAGGAAAATACTCAACAGGTGTGGGCTGCTGTGCAGGCTGATCTATCATGTGGACCATATGATCCAGAAGACCTGATGTTATTCGAGGTGCTGGTGGCAGACAGGGATGCTGTTTGGAGCTTCTTATAGACCCCTATTGATAAATCATAGAAGAAACCTATCAGTTTTAGGAGCAAGGCTCTAACATCATCTGCAGACAATTATTCCCACTTTAAGAGAGAGTTCTTGTCCTGCTATTGGACCTTAGTGGAACTGAACCTTTGACAATGGGCCACCAAGTTATCATGCCACTTGAGTAACTTGGTAACATCACGAGCTATGTGTTATCTGACTCATGAAGTCATAAAGTAGAACTTTAAGAGGTACAAGATAGTCATCAGTTTGTCCTGGTCCTCATGATTCCACCACAGGCATCCATGTCAAACACATTAATCAGTGTTCTATAAAACTATGTAAACAAAGTAAAATGTATCTCTACAAAAGAGTATCACACGACAATTGCTTTGAGACTTCTGTCTGTCAGTGGACCCTGTCTTGTTTCATTCCATCATAGAGATGTAAAAGTGAATACTGCTCATTGATGCACTCTCTTCTGGGACTACAACAGAAAGACTTTGGAATGATGAGCTCATTAGTTATGTAACAGCAAGGGTGGCCAATGGACTGTATGATGACGAGATTAGTATGCTGTATAGTTTATGTATATCATTAATTTCTATAGTATGAAAACACCTCCTATATTTAGCTAAGGAAAGCTGCTATGACTTTAGACCTACAATAACTCTTCATATATATGAACTCGGGAAGTTAACAGGTTCCCATAATATGTGGAGGTCATGAATGAAGCATTTCATATTGGCATATGACCATTTTGGAAGAATGAGTGTGGCTATATTTCCTTTATAGAATGCACTGACTGTAATTAAGAACATGGCCATTTTATAACTTCATTTTTATTATAGGCTGATGTCAAATCTAAATCTTTGTTGACTATTGAAGGAATATGAATGTACATCTTTTAGTGTTTTTTTTAGCAAAACCATAGCTATATAATTTTGATTTTAAATTGTTTTAAGAAAAACAATGATAGATTAAATAGCTACATCATGGAGTGCAGATTTAAGGTTTCTTAGTCTATTAATTTTTCTGTTTTGATGTTTGAACTTTTGCATTCTATCACACTAGAGAATTGAAGATGATAATCTGAGATAGTCAGTGACTCACAGCATGAAGAAAGCCTCATTGGAGTCCACTGAGAATTCAGGGCATGAGACAAAGAGCAAATATCTTTGCACCTCACCCATAATCATATGTATATTTCCACAGGTGTTTAAATTAAGTCAGTCTAGAGAAAAACATCAGGAATGGCTGACAGGAAAGGTTCCTATAGGGGAAAAAGCAGTTATGATTGATGGACTGCCTTTATGTGTATACAATCAGTGTAGCCTCTTAAGCAACAGAAGAATGTTCTCTCATAGTTATCAAAGTATGCTTTTATTTGGCTTATATCTTTATAGTGTGATCAAGTCAAATTGTAGAAAGGGTTGGTGACTTTGCTAGTCATTTATGGAATTAGAGTTTTTAGAGTAACAGAAAATAATATAACTTACTATTTTCTTTGACTCTGTTAACTAAATAAATTAAAACTACTTTTTTGTACATATGAGTCAATACATATAAACTTTGACCCCAGTACAGATGGCAATATTGACATATTTTCTTCCAAGTGCTTTACACCAGAAAAACAATACTGACTCCATAAACAAGATTTGTAGAAGAGTAACAATTTGACCATAGCAAAGGGAACAAAGAGAGGAAAACAGAACTGATGGTATTGCAGAGCAGAAAGAAAGTGTCACTCTGAACACAAGCATACTTGCATTTGTTTGATCCCAGGACAGGCAATCAGATGTTCCTAAACAGCTGCTTTAGGAACTGTGACAGGCAATGCCCTCTTTGTCTATCTGGTAGAGAAGAAATGTTGCACGCAGGGTTTTCATGTCAAGTGTTCCCTAGTAAGGAAGACCGTGACTATGTTATTATTAAGTAGAGTTCAAAGAATCCCAAACCTCAGCCTTTAATCTAGATGGACAAGGTCTGAACACTGACTGCATTTGGACTGGGCAGCTGTTTGTAGGATCCCAGAGCAAGGGAAAGCCTCTCTTGCTACTAACTGGGTGAGTTTCGTGATCTGAGGCTCCCGGAAAGAAGAGACACTTAGGGGTGACAAGAAGCCATATCATTTTCCAGTTCAACACCATGTGTTGGGATATACAAAAAGGAGAGCAGTTTCTATTGCAGAGTGATCTGGTAGACTAGTTCTCGGGATTTTTACATTCTTGGCACTTTTATGAAAATGCTTAGCAACTTTCATCTCTCCAGAAAATACGACAGGTGAGAACTATAACTGAAGTATAATTTAGTCACCCAATAATTTCTTTAAAAGCTAGTGTTGTTGTTGTTTTGTTTTGTTTTGTTTTTGTGGATGGGGTGGGGTGTTTGTTTTGTGCTTTCTTTGACAAGCCTGAAGAGCTCAGTAGAAACTGTGTAGCCATTCTACCTTCCTATTAAAAAGTAAGTAAAAGAGAAAATGCCAGACAGATCTGTAGGCATGAAGATATCACATAACTTGTGTCTCGTATTCTCTTATACCTACAGTGTCTTCTTCCTGTTTGGCCTGCCTCCACCACTTGTCTCTACCTTCATTGAGTCTCCTCACATTTGTCCTGGAATGGAACCCTGGCAAGCTCTGATTATCCTCTCTATATCATATCTTAGAAGGGACCCCTTAGCTTTAAATCCTTTAAAATAGATTTGAGGTTCAACTTAAAAAACAAAACACAAAAAACAAAAAAAAATCACGACTCATGTATGCTGGGCAGACCTCACACTCATGTACCCATGGCTGTCTTTGAACTCCTAATCTTTCCATTTCTGCCTCTCAAATTCTGAGCTTGTGGGTATATATCATCAGGCCCAGTTTATACAGTGTTGGGGAAGAACCCAGGGTTTTGTGCATGCTAGGCAAGTAGCCTACCAGCTAAGCTGCATGTCCAGCCCTAAGTTTCATTATTGACCATGGGAATTTCTAGTAATATTTGAAGGCAAAAGTAACTAGCTTGGCTTTGATCAACAACAGCGCTGTCACTGTTAAAATTTGTGTGATTTTGCTCTGTTGTATTCTTTGCCACCATCTTTTCCAGTGGCCATATTAAATTAATCATAATACCTCACCAAGCCAGGAGTATACCGCCTCTGCCATCTCTCTGAAAATATTAGGTTCTGCTTGCTGTTTTAATACTAAAATGGCCACTTAGGTTGTGAGCTCTGATGAGCACAACTGAGCACAACCTTCTGTCTCAGGCCTGGTAAGTTGTCCTTAAACTCTCAGTCCTCCTTCCCCACTTGCATAAAAGATGTGTGAGAACTCTGGGCTCAGAGAAAAGTGCTAAGTAAAGCATGCTAGGGAGGAGCGGCAGGACAGTGCAGTATGTCTGAACCAAGAGGTGGAAGTGAGGAGCCTGAACAGTAGCTCAGTAGTTAAGAACATTGACTCACCTTCTACAGGACCTGAGTTTGATTCCTACCACCCAATGGCAGCTTATAACCCACTATACCCAGTCCCAGGAGATCCGATACTCTTTCCTGCTCGCCTTGGGCACTATAATACATGAGGTGCAAAGGCATACACGCAGGTGAATATCTATACACATAAAATAAAACAAAAAAGAAAGAAAAAATGGAGTTGAAATAGGAGTGATTAGCTTTAGAAGATTAAAACAAACAAACAAACAAACAAACAAACAAACAAACCAAGGGCATGAATACCAGCCTCACAAGTCACTCAGAGTGAATCTCAGAAGTAGAGGGTCAGGTTGGGGGCAGGGGGAGGATCGAGTTGGGAAGACAAAGCAAGACAAATTTCAGGTGTATTTTGAAACGACATCTGATGCACATATTTGGTTTCATTAGCAGTTCCTTATCACTAGTATGTGCCAGCTGTAATTTCCCAAATTCATGTGCAGCTCAGATGAGTGCTTGGCACTCCAAAGCCTTTCTCTAGTTTGTGAAGAGCTGCTTCGGGGCCTTGGGTGCTTCTGGCTGTCTCTGGACAGAGGATTCTACACGTGCCTAAGCTTCTTGGCTCCTTCCTGCTTGGCGGTGGCAAATGCTAATTGAGGAACAGAAAGGTGGATAAAAGAGCAGCTGAGATTACAGCAGCCCTGCTTTAGTCATGGTACCCAGTTCAGTCCTCAGTGACTCTATCTCCAACCTGACTCATGGTGACCTATGCCCCATCCAGCATCCAGCGTCCATCATCCATCTGGCTTATCTCATCTCTATCTATCTTATGACAGACAAGGTCCTTAGGATCATTTAAAAGGGAACTGACCCATTTGTAAAAGACCCATTTATAAGCTCTAGTGTCCTGATCACCTCTCGAAGTTCCACTTTCAAAAACTGTAAAGCAGTTCTCTTAGTGGCCAGCCATAGACCAACCTCCAGTTTCTTCCTCGTAGTTCTCAAGGCTAATAGTCCACTGCTGGGGATATCTCAGTAGTTAATTGCCTGGTCGGTTTGTGCCGGACCCTGGATTCAATCCGGAGCATGAGACAGAAAAGGAGATTTAAGTGGGGAGAGGTGAGGACAGGAGAGAAGGAAGAAGGGAGGAGACCTTACTAAGTGCTAGGAATGTTTATTAAGATTCAGAGAGTACCAGTACAGCCCAAGCTTCATTCCTGTTTCCCCACCCCCAAACAGGTGAGGGGCTCTCACCAGCACACTCTGAAAGCCGGGTAAGCTGCTTTGGGGAGACCCCTCCGCTGGTGGGCAAGTGAAGCATGCGCCTTGCAATCCTTCTTCCTCTAGCCCAGCCAGCTTTGCTGAGCTGGGAAAGCTGCTCTCAAGGAATCCTAGGCTTCTGTTGTCCCTTGCTGGCTGTGTGTAAGTAATAAATCTGCTTCGTGTAACGTGTTATGTGTGTGGGTGTTCTGTCTCACCAGACTTAGATAAGCTGGGAACCAGTGCGCACGCAGTGAACCTGCTTCGCAAATATCATCACATTGGATGTTAGGATTTAACATATGAATCCGGGGGGGACACAAACATTCGCTCTATAGCATATGTGTTCTGACATTTACATATTTGAAAATATCTCCATTTTTGCTTTCATGCATAAGGATAACTTGACTGTGTTTGCAATTCTTAAGTGCCATCTCCGTGTTCACAGCTCTGTGGTCCGCACGCCTTTCCTTCTTCGTGAAAAAAGGAGTCTGGGGCCCAGTCAGCTTTGGAGATGTGGCTGTAATTCTTCCGTTTGAACTAAGAAATAATTTGACGTGTTTCTCTCCTAAATAAATGCTTTTGCTTTTTCAAACAATTTGCAACCTTCAAATAGAACTCTCATGTCAAAGGGAATAAAGTTTTGTTCTGAAGCCAAATATGAGTGCCGGTGGTCAAGGAACACAGATCCGGTTTCCCCAAAATTTGGGTTCCAAGATGGCAACAGTTTCATGCAAATGTATAGCGACAGAACAAAGATGGTTGTAAGTGAAGACACCTTTAAAATAAGTTAGTGGAAACATCAGACATGTGGGTTACAGCAAAGTTGGGAAGTCTCTGTTAGAGGCCTTGGATGCTTTCTGGTGGCATTCTTACCTTTTCAACAGGTGGAGACTAGCGGCTTGCTACAAATACATTTTTTTTAATTACTTTTTTTTATTAACTTAAGTATTTCTTATTTACATTTCCAATGTTATTTCCTTTCGGTTTCGGGCAAACATCCCTAACCCTCCTCCTCCCTTTCCTTATGGGTGTTCCCCCCATCCTCCCCCCATTGCCCTCCCCCAACAGTCCCATTCACTGCAGGGGTTCAGTCTTAGCAGAACCAAGGGCACCCCCTTCCACTGGTGCTCTTACTAGGATATTCATTTGCTGCCCTGAGGTCAGAGTCCAGGGTCCAGTCCATGTAGCCTTTGGGTAGTGCCCTTGGTCCTGGAAGCTCTGGTGCTTGGCATTGTTGTACATATGGGGTCTCGAGCCCCTTCAAGCTCTTCAGTTCTTTCTCTGATTCCTTCAATGGGGTCCTATTCTCAGTTCAGTGGTTTGCTGCTGGCATTTGCCTCTGTTGCTGTATTCTGGCTGTGTCTCTGGGAGGATCGATCTGGCTCTGTCGGCCCCTGCACTTCTTTGCTTCATCCATCTTGTCTAATTGGGTGGCTGTATATGTATAGGCCACATGTGGGGCAGGCTCTGAATGGGTGTTCCTTCTGTTCTTTTAATCTTTGCCTCTCTTTTCCTGCCAAGGGTATTCTTATTCCCCTTTTAAAAAGGGTAAAAGCATTCACATTTTGATCATCCGTCTTGAGTTTCATTTGTTCTCTGCATCTAGGGTAATTCAAGCATTTGGGCTAATAACCCACTTATCAATGAGTGTATACCATGTATGTCTTTCTGTGATTGGGTTACCTCACTCAGGATGATATTTTCCAGTTCAACCATTTGCCTATGAATTTCTTAAAGTCATTGTTTTTGATAGCTGAGTAATATTCCATTGTGTAGATGTACCACATTTTCTGTATCCATTCCTCTGTTGAAGGGCATCTGGGTTCTTTCCAGCTTCTGCCATTATAAATAAGGCTGCTATGAACATAGTGGAACATGTGTCTTTTTTATATGTTGGGGCAGCTTTTGGGTATATGCCCAAGAAAGGTATAGCTGGATCCTCAGGTAGTTCAATGTCCAATTTTCTGAGGAACCTCCAGACGGATTTCCAGAATGGTTGTACCAGTCTGCAATCCCACCAACAATGGAGGAGTGTTCCTCTATCTCCATATCCTCTCCAGCATATGCTGTCACCTGAGTTTTTGATCTTGGCCATTCTCACTGGTGTGAGGTGAAATCTCAGGGTTGTTTTGATTTGCATTTCCCTGATGACTAAAGATGTTGAACATTTCTTTAGGTGTTTCTCAGGCATTCGGCATTCCTCACCTATGAATTCTTTGTTTAGCTCTGAACCCCATTTTTAATAGGGTTATTTGTCTCCCTGTGGTCTAATTTCTTGAGTTCTTTGTATATTTTGGATATAAGCCCTCTATCTGTTGTAGGATTGGTAAAGATCTTTTCCCAATCTGTTGGTTGCCGTTTTGTCCTTAACCACAGTGTCCTTTGCCTTACAGAAGCTTACAAATACATTTTAAGTGTTTAATAGAAGAATGTTAGAGCAGACACAGGGTGGAGTAGGCAATAAATGTCTTTCAAAGGGGACAAATTAGAACTAGATAATTTAGCTTTGGTCTGCAACATTTTACCTTTCCATTAGCATACAATTCAGTCATTTGGTCATCAGTATACGTGTTGGGCTTTTTATCCTTTGGGAGCTTACATGCACAAAAGTAATTGTGTTATACCAGTTTTGGCTTAAACTTTAGAGTCTCTCTTCTCTCTTCTCTCTTCCCTCCTCTCTCTCCTCTCTTCTCTCTTCTCTCTTCCCTCCTCTGTCTCCTCTCTTCTCTCTTCTCTCTCTCTCTCTCCTCTCTTCTCTCTCTCCTCTCTCCTCTCTCTCCCCTTTCTCTCTCTCCTCTCTCTCCCTCTTTTCTCTCCCTCCTCTCTCTCTCCCTCTCTCCCTCCTCAGATGAATGTTCTAATGCCCAGGCTTAACGTCTTCCTTTCCAAAATGACTTCACAGTTGTCATCACATCAGGATCTGGCACCAGGTGCTGATTCTGAACTGGATGGATGGGCTGTGGGAGATCATGAGCTTCTTCTACAAGAAGGTAGCAGGGCTGTCAGAGGCAGAGAGGACTTGAGTATGATACATTGTTGCCTTTAAAGATGGATGAGGATGTAAGCCAAGACATGTGGGCTGCCTCTAACGGCTGAGAAAGCGATGGAATGGATCCTATTGTGGAGCTACTGAGTTTTGTTTTCAGATATCCATCTCCCCATCCCCCAAAGTGTAAGAGAATAAGTCTGTACTATTTAGGGCATGAGTCTGCAGTGTTTGTCAAACAGCCATAGAATATGAATGAATCTATTTTTAGCTTCTTATGTAAAGATATCTAAACACATAAATCAAACATTTTTAGAATGGCTTCTTTTTATTGTAGTACATTTGATTTTAAATGGAAAAAAGTTAAGTTTTCAGGGAAAAATAGTCTCTAAATTCTAGGGAATTTCCATATGTGTGGTAATACTTCTCCAGTTGGTTGGTCCTCTACTGAGGCCTCTGTTTCCTAGTCATGTTTTAAGACCAAATAGAAATGGAGATGGTTTGGGGGTAGCTTGGTACGAGTTTCTACTAAAAGGTATCCTTGTAGATCAAATGATACAAGAGGAACATGCACTGGTGAAATTATGGTCTGTTCCCAAATGTCAAGGATTCCAGAGTAACTTTTGAGCCTGAAATTAAAGGAACCTCTATATGGATATAAATTATTTAGTTGTTTCCAAGTCCCTCGGGATTCCAGATAAATACATTCAAATTTTTATAAGTATTGACGACTCTAAATAGAAACCCTACCTGCCCAGTAGCTAGAATAATCAAGAATTGTCATCTCTTGTTTGAGGAAGAGTAACAATAAAGCTAAAATCCGAGTACTAAGAAGTTTCCTTGTCTTACTTTGCCATGCTGCGTGATAACCCCCTCGGTGCTGTTGTGTGGTATCCCTTCTTCCTCAGGACCTTTGCACATATCTGCAATCCCCCCATCTGTCTTCTAACAACTCTTAATCATTCACATCCCATTTTAAATATTGTTCCCTCCAAGGTTCCCTTTGACCCAGCCTGCTGGTTTAAGTTGGTGAATGCTATAATTTTTCTCAGTAACGATTTAATAGCTGTCTCTCTAGCTTTAAGTCCCTCTCAAGTTGTAAGAAGGCAGACAACATGTATTTTGTAGAGATCAGGTTAGGGAATATTTGAGAGAATATTCTACCTGTTTGGCTTTTCTGGACTTTTCTGTATGTCTCATCTTACCTTCTGTTTAATCTATCTACCTCAGTGTCAGAACATGAACACTATCTTTCACCTTTCAACTCAGAACAAAAACCAACCAACCAAATAAACAACAACAACAACAACAACAACAACAACAACAACAACAACAACAACAACAAAACTATATGTATTCTTTCAGAAATCTCTGAGCAAGTTACACTGGATATTGCCAGTGTGTGATAGCTTTCTCTGGACATGGGAAATGAGTCTCAATTGTACCTGCACACCACTCCATGAGACCTTGTAGCAGTCATGCTCCAGATGTCTTGAGCGGTGTTTAAGTTTGTACCTCTGGTGATGAGACACCTCTGGTTTCCCTGTGGTTTTAACACCTCCAAACTTCATGGTGTGACAGTGTTCCTTGGTCGGCATTTTCTCTACTGAATCCAGGTGTGCATGTCTTTTTAAAAAGTGTATTTAACAAAGGTAGTCCTTATCATTCTTTGGTATTATTATTATTTGTGAAATGGTCTCAGCACAAATGACTAAATTTCTTGTGAATAGTCAATATTTGTATTATTTTCTGTTGCTAGCACAGATTCGTTTCCCTTCTTAAATCTATATTGGACATATTCATGGAGTTTTGGTGGCAGGAGGTTAAAAACCTTCCTCACATTTTACTGGACAATGCTTTGGATAATTTTCTCTCTACATAGTTGTCCCTGTGCTGATTCCTATCTGTTATTTACTTATTAGTTTATTTTTGTTGTGAATAAAAATATTCACCATGAAATTATTAAATATAATTAAAACACAAGTATCCATGTAGTGTGTGAGATAATCCTTCAAAGACTAGGCAGACACCGCCGAGGAGAAGCATCTCACACACGAGTTCAGTAATCTTTCTGTTCTGCTGTTGACTGAGCACCCTTCAGCACCGTGGTGTGAATTCCTCACTACTGATTCACTCCTGGGCGTTGGCCCTTGAATGTTCATACTTCAGCACACTACTGCAGCTTTGCCAATGTCACTGGCAAGGAACGGGGCCTATGTAGTCTTCATTTTCATTATTTACAAGAGAAAAGGATCCGTGTGAGGCATGAAATAGTCCTGCAATGCTTGCCTTCCACATGTGGCTTCCAGAAGCATCAGGTGAAGCCTGAGCCCAGAGGTGGGTAAAATCTTCAGGAATAAAATGAGAGCACTGTGTCATAAACACATGTTATTGTGAAATTATCACTGGAGAATGGTCTTGGAAGGAGAACCTTCCATTACTAGTTATCGGCTTTGTCCATGACACGGACTTTAAGTATTCTACTAAATCCTCTTGAAGAAAAGCATTGCTGGCATTATTTGCCTGAGATGTAACACTTGTTTTTCCAGAACTGAGACATTCTTGTATAGAGTTGCTTCCTGACCTGTTACCAATTATACACTTTTTGTAACTGAATATAACTGGTAAGCAGAAAGTAGAACACGACCAACACTGTATAGTCCTTTGAATGAAATAAAGGGAGTATATTTGGTATAACAATATTACTTTGGGACTCTATTTTTGAAAAGATTATAAACTGTCTGCATTCCATGTAGTATGAAGTCATCTTCCCTGTTAACTAATAAATGTGGTAAGAGGACCATGTACATGCAATAGTTAATCTTCATGTCAAATTGAAGGGCTTTAGAGTCCCCTAGGAGATGGCGTACACCTTACACCTTGGGTCTGATGGTGTATGTGTGTGTGTGTGTGTGTGTGTGTGTGTGTGTGTGTGTGTGTGTGTGTTGTGTCCATGTATATGTGTGTGTGCATGTATGGTGTGTGTGTGTGTGTGTGTTTGTGTGTGTGTGTGTGTGTTTTGTGTGTGTGTGTGTGTGTGTGTGTGTGTGTGTTAACCAAGGAGGAAAGAGCAACTGTGACCATGATCTGCACCATCCCATGGCCAAGGGACGCAGACGCAAGGAAAGGAAGTGAAAGAGAAATGGAGCTACACTGAATTCTCTTTTTCTTCCAGCACCACGTGTGAACTGGGCAGCTTTGTCATACCTGATGGACTAAATTCTCAATTTATGAACCCAAACTAGAAAATCCTTATCAAGTCTTATGGTCAAATGACATTAAAGTAATTAGCATAGGACTATCATTAATGTCTTTGTGTGTAGATAATGCTCCTGTAGTTTGTGGGAGCAAGTGGAACACTTCCAAGGTCTAAACCAAGATTTTTTTGTTTTTGTTTTTTCCCGGAGCTGAGGACCAAATCCAGGGCTTGCACTTGCTAGGCAAGCGCTCTACCACTGAGCTAAATCCCCAACCCCACTAAACCAAGTTCTTAAGCTACTCTCCTTAGTCTATTCCGTATCTCATGATATAGTGTCTTAGTAGTGTTTCTATTGCTATGTTGAAACATTATGACCAAAAAGCAAGTCTGGGAGGAAAGGGTTTAATTGGGCTCACATTCCACACTGTAGTCGGTCACTGAATAAAGCCAGGGCAGGAACAGAGCTGGAACCAGGAGGCAGGAGTGACGCAGAGTGATGGCGTCATGCTGCTTACTGGCTTCCTCAGCCTGCACTCTCACAGAACCCAGGACCACTAGCCTAGGGGTGGCTCCACCCACAATGGCTGGGTCCTCTCCCCTGGATCACTAGTTAAGAAAATGCCTTACAACCTGCTCTTATGGAAGCATTTTCTCAGTTGAGGTTCGCTCCTTTCAGATATCTCTAGCTTGTGTGTCAAGTTGTTATGACACCAGCCAGCACACCCAGGTTGATCAGTGTCAAGATCTTGTCTGCTGTCTATGTTCTTCTCAATTTCACACCAATAAAATTATATAAACTTGTATAGGGAAGAAATATGTTAAACAAACCATGAATATTTACATATATTATAAAGACTTCTATCATCAAAATAGTATGTAGCTCAGTGTGTGTCCATTATTTCTGAGGCTTGGGGTTTGCACACTGACAATCAGTTACCCTTCCTGATCCAGCTGACACCCATGCTGTATGTAGTGGTATCTGAAAGAACTCTGAAATGATTAAATCAGTCTATTCGATTTACAGCAGTTTATATATCAGCAGCATGATGCTACTAAGTACTTAAAGCAAGAATGGCAACAATGAGATACTAGATTTTTATGTTTTTGTTGAATTGCAAAATCTCTGATGTCATCAGATTTGTTACCACGCACCTAACAGCCTCATTATTTTAGTTTAGATAACTTGGGGGCAAAGTCTGCAGAAACTGAGGATAAAGCTTGAACCTGATCTGTCCATACTCTGTGTGTACGTGGTGGCAACGGGAAAGCAGAAGCCATTTTGCTTCTTGCTTCGTAAATATTTGCATAGACAAAACATGGAGTTTAAAGAATAAGAAAAGTGTTTATGAGGGAGAGCGGTCAAACTACATGTTTTCAAACTGAACATTTGAAAAGGGGTCCACATTCCTACTCAAGGGTATTCTCAGCATTAAGAAAGTTAAGTTGTTTGCTGAATGATTTTTTGTTGTTGTTCTTGTGGTTGGTAGCCAGGTATCTTTTTATAACAACGTTTTACTTTATCAAAAAGCAAAGAAAAGAAATTCTGGCCTGTCTTGCCTAACCCATCTTGACTTCTCTCCTGTTATTTAATGACACAAACTGTTCTTGAAGATAAAGGCACAGAATACTCAAGAGTCCAGGAGGGCCCAAGGCTCCCATAGGCAGAACCTAAAGAAAATAATGACAAAAACAAAACAAGCACCCTGGGTCTTAGGCTAAAAATGAAGAAGCTATAGTTACAGGACAAACTTGATGAACAGAGGTACCCTTTGATGGTTTATGTTGATTGCTAACATGGCAGGGTCTAGAATCACCCAAAAGACAAGTCTTTGAGCTTACCCTGGGGATCATCTAGATTAGATTACATTCTGTGCATGCCCGAGAAGGATTGTCTTTATTGGATAATGTGAGGGAGGAACATGCACACCATTCCCTGGGTTTGGGTCCTGGACTGCATAAAAAGGTTAAAGGTAGCTGAACAGAATATTCATTTTCATCCCCTTCCTGACCGTGGATGTGAATATGAACAGCTACCTCCCACTCCTGGCGCCATTACTTCCCCACAGTGATGGAATGAACCTTGTAACTGTGAATCATAAAGAATCCTTCTTTTTCCTTCCTTGCTTAAAAAAACATGTACTTGTTTAATATATATATAATATATATATATATTATATATATATAATGCCCTGTTTTCATGCATACGAGAATAGGGAATCAGGTTCTATTACAGAAGGTTGTGAGCCAACATATGGTTGCTGAGAATTGAACTCAGGGCCTCTGGAAGAACAGCCTGTGTGCTTAACCACTGAGCCATCTCTCCACCTCACTTCCTGCCTTCCTTAAGTTGTCTATACCAGTGTATTTTATATAGTAACATAAGAGTAAGACAGACAGTCAAAAATGTCAAATTTCTACCATGTCCCCTTCTTTCTTGAAGTTGTTTAACTTCCTTTACTACAGGCCAGTTGGGAAGCAGAATATGACATTTCAGAATAAATTGTTTGGGCATGAAGGTTATTGCGAGATGAAAACAGTTGACAAAGAGAAGATATAAGAGCATTCTCTGAATCCCCCAGACTGCTTTTCTGCATAAAAGCAGGGTAGAATTTTCCCAATGGGAAAGCAACATAAGTTTATGCATGAAGCTCTCTTTCTTCAGTAAGAAAAAAAAAATGACTTTAGAGGTTGAAGACATGGCTGGGTGGTTAAGAACAGTTCTTGCTGTGGGTCTACTTCTAAGCACCCACATGGTGACTCATAGTCACCAGTAATTTCAATTCCAGGGCATCCAATGCCCTTTTCTGACCTCTGGGCAAATGCACACGAACAGCTTAAACATTCATATACATAAAGTAAATAAATCTAACAAGAAAAGATGAGTTGTGGTTTTAACAAGCCACACTGATTAACTTGTAACTATTACGCATTTCCTAGTTACTTTACCATAATTTGCTGCACCCGGGAATCTTTAGGCCTCTATTCCTCTATTCAGTTATTTTTCCATCTTGGTTTAGATGGCATATGAGCCCCCCAAGTTCAGTATTCTTTGATTTTTTAAAATTCCTTTCTCTTCGATCTCATGTAGGTAAGAATAAGCAAAAACACAGAACAAAGGGCATAAAAAGGTGTAGGTCGGGCTGGGGATTTAGCTCAGCGGTAGAGCGCTTACCTAGGAAGCGCAA
This sequence comes from Rattus rattus, assembly GCF_011064425.1. NCBI lineage: Eukaryota > Metazoa > Chordata > Mammalia > Rodentia > Muridae > Rattus > Rattus rattus. Next base: position 91,414,233 of record NC_046164.1, on the reverse strand, counting down.
GGCCCTGGGTTCGGTCCCCAGCTCCGAAAAAAAAAAAAAAAAAAAAAAAAAAAGGTGTAGGTCCTGTTTGTGTTTTCTTGGTTTAATTTTCCAGTGCCTACAGAATGTGAAACTATTACTGGCAGTGCTGGAGACGTGCTGAGAAACTCCTGCTTTCCAAAATCTTAATGAAGTTGAAAATAACTAAATAGTCATCCAAAAGGAGTTAGCTGAACTAGGATCCATCCATGTTTTAGAAGAATAGAGAATGTTTAAAGCTAAAATGTGGTAAATGTTTTAGGTGTTGATGGTGACTTGGGAAGGCCAACATGCTTTTACCTGACAAAACCAAGATGTGCAAAGCAAGTCTTGTCCTATTCATATAGAAGGAAATGCATGTCAAACACCTCCTATTATGTAATCTGCATAATTCCAAAGAGGTCACGTCCTCATTTTGAAGCCTTTCAGAGTAGGATAAGAGTCTAAGAACTCCTGAAGCCAGGGAGAGCTGGAAACACCATGCATGATAACTGCACCTTGCTTCCAGTCATCCAAGCCTGGGGCACTTCCTCTCCACAAAATCAGTCATGGTGTCATGGTCCTCTATATTCCTCTGCCTGCCCTACACCCACCCATCTGGACAGAAAACTTGTCTTTCCCGCTTCTATCTACCTTTTATAGGTGGTGGTGGTGGTGGTGTGTGTGTGTGTGTGTGTGTGTGTGTGTGTGTGTGTGTGTTACTAGAGACTGAACTCAGGGCTTGTGCCGCATGCTGAATAAGGGCTCAGACACTGAGCAACAGTGTCAGACTTTTATTTTTTTGATGAGGCCCAGTGAACCTTGAATTTGCTATGTAACCCAGGCTGGCCTGAATCCTTCATCCTCCTGCCTCAGCCTCCCCAGTTTCGAGAATTCCAGTTCGACACCTCCCGTCCAGGCTTTAGCCTTCCTTCTAAGGTCCTCTTTATTTCTACATAAACTCCCCGCCTTCCTGACCTTGTCTTACATGATGTGCCTTTTAACGACTCAGGAATGGGAGATGACGCGTTTGGCAGTGAGAAGAACAGTACAAGACTGGGAAGATACATGGTTGTCACAAGGTTAACTGAAAGAAGCAGAATAAAGGCATCATGTGTATGAGGACAGCCATGAAAAACTGATAATCTACAGCCTCTGGGATAAGAGGAAGAAAACAGCAAGTGCCAGATACACTCACAGAGTTCACAGAAGTCATCTTTGAATGCTTTTCTTTGGAAGCCCTAACACCTTCTTGTATCTATTACTCCTTCACATTTCCCCAAACATTTATGAATGTACGTATTTATAATAAAGATATCTAAGAAGTATGATGATTTTGCCTAAAATAACAATGGCTCTTTATCAAGAAGACTGAGAGCGAAGACATCCGGATTCCATCAGTAGCTTTGCCGTGTGTAAATGAACAAGGGACCACTCAATAATTGGTATTATGTGCACATTAGCCTTTCACTGCATCATCAAGTCCTGAACTTGACAGTGAGACTTAGAGAAAACCTGTACAAACTTGTTTCACTATAACCTTTGTGAGTCCCGGTGAGAAAGAAATGAGTCACTGAGACAGAGCTCCAGTGGATAGGAGAAACCTTGCTTTCCGTACAGTGCACAGCTCAGGAGGGGGCTTTAAGGGTTCTAAACATGGAAATCCATTAACACTTTGCATACTGCAGAGCAACAGAAATGGAGCTTCGTGGAAGAAGATGACTATCAGTTCACACCCGGAACCTTCCTCCACAGTCTCAGCCTCAGCGGTAGATGTCCCGGAAAAAGTCTATTGTCAGGAGAGAAGATGATGAGGTTTCTGTAGGGTTATATCTTAAGTTGTTGGAATGGCTAGGCATTCTTAGGGAATAGAACATTCTTCCCAGGTCTCTTAGAGGATGGGAATGCCAATGCATGAAAGACAATTTACAGAGAGAGCTCCCTTGACATGTAAACTGTCTTTTGCTGGTCTTTAGGCAGATAATCAACTCAACATCAACTGAATACACACATGCGCATGCAATGATCAAGCCAGCTTGCCTCCCTCTCTTTTCAGCTCAAGCTTTTGACCATTACAGGTATAGTATTGGGGGAGGAAGGGAATTAAAGTATAAATATAGTCATATTGTTAACTTTTAATGATGTTTGTATTGGGGAAATAGACAGGGTAAGATATTAGCTAGTAAAATGTTGAATTTTATTACACTTGAGAATTTAACATATATTTTGCATCTAAATTCTACAAAATAAAAGTCTCTGAAAAAGACTTTACTGAGCCTGTGACATACAAACAAATGACACTTTATTTGTTTTAAAGTGTGTGTGTGTGTGTGTGTGTGTGTGTGTGTGTGTGTGTGTGTCTGCAGGAGCACAAAGAGTTAAGAAGAGGTATCTGATCCCCGAACCAGCAGTTATGGGCAGTTGGGAGCCACTGGAATTTGATGCTAAGAACTGAACTTAGATCCAGCCTCAAAAGACGACATTTTAAATTATATACACAGTCAATAATCATGTCTTTTGGATGGTGATAGCCATATTTTACAGTGGTCACATTTAGTCAAATTTCTATAACTCTGACAAAACAGCCGGGGAAATCAACTTAGTGAGCAAAATTACTTGCTTCGCCAGTTCAGAGGGCACAAAGCCTCTGTGATTTTGGGACTCTGTTAAGATAGAACATTAAGGTAGGAAGGACGTGAGGCAGATCAAGTTGCTCATCTCGTGGCAGCTAGAAAGCAAAGAGAGAAAGGTCTAGGGCCAAGAGACACCTTAAAAGGCATGTTCCTTGTTACTGATTTTCTCCAACTAGGTCCAACTTTCCGAAATTCATTTGAGTAGGAACTCATCAGTGGATTAATACATTGACAAAGTTCACATCTTGCTGGGCCAATTACTTCTCAAAAGCCCCAGAAGCCAGGGAGCAAGCCTGAAAGAACCTTTACATGAACCTTTGAGACATTTCCTCCCAACTACAGCATCTCCTGTGCAAACAGATCAGATGACATAGATAGATGTCTGACAGGCTTGGATTCTAATTACTTGAATTACATTGTTTTCAAAATTTCTATGTCAGCAATTGCTTAGCTCTCCAGGGATTGTGGGTTTAGGAGTTGTAAATAGACTTCTGATTTTATAAAACAAAACCAAGCTCTTTGGCAAGCAAGGTATTTTTCATTAAAGTAGTCTCCTTTTTATCACACTACATAACAAAGAATGTTTTTTTCTCCCTAAATGTTTTGTCTGGGCAACATCTTTAACACTGTAATTGATTTTAAATGATCTTGGGCATGTAAAGTGCTCTTATTAAATGCTTTTTTTTTTTTTATTCCTTTGAGGTGCTATAAGCATTTTACAACACCTACCTCTTCGGAAACCAGAACACTCACCACACCTAAGAGCTGGCACACAACCAGGAAAGCCTTTTTGTGTGTTGGTGGCAAATTACTCAGAGCTCCTAAGATCTATCAAAATAGCTTTGTTTGAAATCCAAATTTTCCTAACCTTTTCTCCCCCCCCCCACCCCATGACTCAGACTTGGGTGCTTTCGAGTCTAGATTCCTTTCTTTCTTGTTTCTCATCACATTCACTCAGAAGATGTTCTTTCACTAGTTCCAAAATTTGTATTCCTATATCCTGTCAGTTTTCGTCTTGAAACATACACGCAGCCATATGTTCTGAATCCTAAAACTCGGCACTAAATCCTAACACTCGGGAAGCATTCTCAGTGTAGGTTTACCTGTACTACTGTTCCTGCCTGTATTTGGTACGAATTCATTACCATTCGAAAGTCATCAGCATCTACGAGACTTGCAACTTCATTGCGATGCTAGGAAGGTTTCTGGCTTCAAGGAAGATAAAACCCAAGGCTCAGTGGCTTAACTGATAGGGACCATTGACAGCTCGTGTTGGACAGAAATGTGTTCTGCTGGAGGGTTAGCAGAGGTTGTAGGTTCAAGGACACTGTTTTCCTCCATCCTGTTCTTGTGTCATTTCTTCTTTTAAATTGGGTTTATAATGCCTCAATTTTAAGCTTACAATTAGGATTTTGGCAAGGTTATAATTACGTAAGCACAACTCAAAACATTTCCATTAGTCCACGAAGCTCCTTTAGCTGCCTGAATCTCCTCAACCAGGTTGATGCTTTGATCACTGCTTTGCTCCCTTTTATCACTGGGTGATATTTCATCATGTAAGATCCATGTTGCATGTAGTTTATCCTCCCACTAAGTCACGGGAATTCGATTGGAGTTTGGGGCTTCTATGCTGATCAACATTTGTATGCATGCGTTTGTGTCGATATAGGACTATATATACGTCTCTTTTCCATAGGATTTATTTTATTTAAGTATGTGTTTATAAATGTATATCTGTGTGAGTAGGTGAAGGTGTGAGTGCAGTCCGTAGAGACCAGAAGAGAAACTCCGATTCCTTGAAGCTGGAGTTACAGGTAGTGAGTGTGAGCTTCTTAGCATGGGTACTGGGAACTTGGCTCCTCCCCAAGAGCCATATTCTCTTCTAACCACTGAGCTCTCGCATCAGTACCATTTCTCTTGAAAAGTCGGGGAGCATGCACGTGAAGTCACATACTTAGTGTTCCACTGGTACCTTATTTCACTTTATACGGCGTTAGTTATTTGCCACCAGCCATGATCCCGTGTTATGAGATACAACATTCCAAAACTGAGTTGTGTGATGGAGTCTTGTCCCGTTACCTTTAGAGCTTTAGCCCTTCTTTTGTCTCACATATTCACTTTGTACTTTCTGCTTGTGTCAGTCATTCAGTACCACCGGGGTTTCCCTGTTGACTACTGAGAGATTACAGTTTGTGTTCAAATGAATATGCCACTCTTATATATGTCACGTCCCATACTAGTCACCTAATTTTGTCTCATCACATAGACATGTGTCACCCCATATTATCACAAGTAGTGTGATTATGATACAATAAGATACTTTGTATTAGTTTGAATAAGAAATGTCCCAGACAGCCTCAGGCATTTAAACACTTGGTGTCCAATGGCTGGCATTGTCTGGGAAGGTTTGGTCGGTTATACTATATCTACCTGCCTAGATATAGCATGTCACTGGAGATTAAAAGGCCTTCTTCCGTCTTCCGTTGGCTTTCTCTCTTTTCTGCTTGTAGTTCAAAATGTGAGCTCTCAGCTTGCTGTTCCTGCTGCCATAGCTGCCGCCACGTTGTTTGTTCTGCCACCATAGACTCATCCCTCTGGAGCCATGAACCAAAAATAAACCCTCTCTTCCTTAAGTGGCCTTCGGTCGCGGTGTTTTATCACAACAAGAGACATGTACTAATACAATCATGTTCACACAACTTTCCCTTGAGATTTATCTTTATAACCGACCTACTATTAATTATAGTTCACCTCTGACTATGTTTAATTTATAAGTTCAACTCTTCATAGGTAAAATACAAGTTATTTTGCCCCCGAAATGACCTTACAGTAATGCAGAAACTTATCGTCTAATATGTAATGTTTGGTTCTATCTATAGTTGTAGATATTCCCTGGGAATCTTAGAATATATTCTTATGGACAAGATGGGGGCTTGCTAAGTCAGAGCCTGACAAATTGTCTGGATAAGTAGTATATAAAAAAGCTCCATTTCCTCTACATCCTTTCCAACACGGGATAGTTTACATGTTCTCTCTCTCTCTCTCTCACACACACACACACACACACACACACGGGGAGAGAGAGAGAGAGAGAGAGAGAGAGAGAGAGAGAGAGAGAGAGAGAATCTCACTGAACCTGAGGATCATCTCTAAGGCAAGGGTGGTAGGTCAATGAGCTTCAGTGATTCCCCTTGTCTCTGTTCCTGTCAAACCCACCTTCCCACCTTACTCTCTGTACAGTAACTTCCTATCTAAGGAAGTACCGTACAGCTCTCTTGTGTTCCACCGCAAAATGTGTTTGGGTCAGAGGCCTGTGCCATGGAGCTTTTTTATGTGCTGGGGATTTTATTGAGGGCTTCCTACAGGTCAGACACACGCTACCAACGAAGCTACACCCCTGTGTACAGAATTTGTTTTAAAAATGTTTTTATACCCAGATCAACTAGTTCTTTTAAGAAATAGCTTCAATGCTGTCTACCATTTTTTGGAGTTTGATAAAAGTCTCATTTCCTTATTTCACCAAATTTACAAAGAGATATTAACACCACCAGGCAAGAATAAAACCACTACCACGATTTTTGATTCACTCTTGAAACGAGCCTTATTAAATACTGGCCAGGAACGGTGGACACTGGCCAGGTCTATACCTAGGATTCACAGAGTATGGCTCAAATCAAATTTGTCAGGGGCTTATGAAGGCAAACCCCACAAGGACATATACTTCCTGCCTTTGTCAAATCAGGGGCAAGCATTCATCCTGATTGACTTCCTGCCCATGGACCGCCCACCTACATGTGATCAAGCACTTCCTGTGCAGTTGGGGCAACCAAACTTGTTATCTTTCATGAGCAACCACCCCCAGCATTCCTAGAAGTTATCTTGAGCAAGTAGGGCTTACAAGTTAGAGGTATTTTTTTGTTTGTTTGTTTGTTTTATAGATCTCTTAAAGTATAGTAATTAAAATATAGTGACTTAAAACACAACTGTAGCCTTCACAGAGGGAATGGCTTTTTTCCTTTCAGTATTTTTCATCTGGGCAATTATTGAGTGTTTTTAGGTAAGAAACTTAAGTACTGTTTGAACAGTTATTTTATGAGGAGTGGTTTTGTTTGCTCTAAATTATAAACCCACTGTGTATCTTCAAAGAACTTAAATATACTTAGTAACCTTAAAACTTAACTAATCGTTTCCATTTTACAGATGGGAAGGTAGTAATGTACTAGCCAGATTTTGCTTTAAACATTATCTAAGTATTAAATGGCAGAACTAATCCTAGTTCGCTTGCTAGTGACCTGTCCAAAAACAGGCCCTCCCTGTCTCAGGGGGCTGTCTGGGTACCCAGTGGGCGAGCTGTTGGTAAGGATCTGGTCAGTTTGGAAGGGTTTGGTACTCAGGACAGCTACGCTGAAGTTTTGACTTTGTAAACTCTGGCCCTGCTTACTCCCCACCCCAAGTTAATAAGATGGCTCTTTAGGCAGGCCTTGGCAGGGTCAGAAAAACTCTCTCAGTACGGCCCATCCACCCAGCCTTTCAAGGGCGGCCTCTGCCAGGCTCAGGGCTCCGAGGGGCTGGCTGCCAGGAGGCGGCCCACAGGCTCGCCCGGCCCCTGGGAGGTGCCTGGCGCGGCCCGCCCGGCTGCGAGGCCTCGGCCCCGCCTGGCCGTGGAGACCGGTGCTGCGGGGACTCAGACGGCAGGTCAGTCTTCCCTCCATACCTGCTCCGAGGCTCGGTGCCCGGCGGGTGGCTGCGGCGTGGTCCAGGCCGGGTGCAGGTCCAGTCCTCAGCCCGGGACCCCGGGACCGACTCGTCCCGGAAACTGGCAGGCGCTTCTGCAGAGTCCGCGACTGCCATCCCCGGGACCCGGCCGCCGCTCCTCTCCGCCCCGGGAGGGATCGTCTGAACTGGGCGAGCGTCACCCCAGAGCCAGCGAGTCCCCCTAACTTTTTATCTTTTTATCTGTCCCGCTCAGAAGTTGTTCTAGGGAGACTCGCCGACTTTAGCCAACAACTTTCACGTGGTCGCCCGACATACTGCCGGGTTGAGGGGACTCGGTGAATCACCTCCTCCTCCAGTTCCGCGGCCCAGTTGTTCTCCGTTCAGATTTCCCGCTCTCCTCGGGGCTTTGTTCAGCCAGGAGTGGAGCTTCAGCGGCCTCAGAGGCACTCACTGGGTTCAATAAGTGAAGGAGGGAAAACTCCACTCAAGCATAGACGGGAAGCTTAAGAGAAACATTTTGTACCGTGTCTGTATTTATGAATAATTTTCTTGAAAGCATTTGTCCTGGTTAGGTTTTGCTGGTGTTACCAACTTGTCTCCCTCGAGGGCCATCTGGGAAGAGGGACACATGTTGAATGTTGAGATTAATGCGAGGCTGTTAGTGACTGGGGAAGGGTACAGCTTTAAATTCAGAGGTCAGACACTATGACCACCAAGCTAAACGCCTGGGGATGACTTCAATGAGGAAGGATTTTCATTAGGCTTGCTAATCTGGCATATCAGGTTATTTCTGGCTTTCTGACCCTTCCTCTTAGCCACTCCCATCAAGGTGAGAACAGCTTCGCTTTAGAGACCACAGCTCTACAGATAACAGCCACATTCCATAAGAAGGCCACACAAATTTATTTCTAATTCAAATGGCAGATCTGTTGGAGTGATTGATAGGGGAGAGCCCAGGTTAGCAGTGCCAGCCTTGGGCCTGGTTTGGATAAAAAAGCCAAGCTGGCTGAGCCAGTTAGATGCCTAGAAGCCATTAAGCAGGGCTCTGCAGTGGGGGCTTCAGTATCTGCCCGGAATACCTGCTTTAAGCTCCTTGTCCCATTCCCCTTTAAGTTATATTGTAAATTATATGAAGTAATTCCCAAGTTGGTTTAGCCGTGGTGTTCATCACAGCTATAGAAACTAAATTAAAGCAGAACTTACCAGGTTTTTTTTTTTTTTTTTTTTGTTATTGTTGTTTTTGTCTAGAAATACTAAGCGGACCATGGTTACTTTCACGTTTCAAGCATTCTGATATTTCTTTTTTTCTTTTATTGGATATTTTCTTTATTAACATTTCATGCTATCCCCTTTCCCAGTTTCCCCTCCAAAACTCCCTCTCCCATACCCCCTTCCCCTGCTTCTATGTGGGTGTTCCCCACCCCCCCACCCCTGCCTCCCTGCCCTAGCATTCCCCTACACTGGGGTATCAAGCCTACACAGGACCAAGGGCCTTGCCTCCCATTGATGCCAGACAAGGCCCATCCTCTGCTACATATACAGCTGGAGCCCTGGGTCTGTCTCCATGTGTACTCTGATTGGTGGTTTAGTCCCTGGGAGCTCTTGGGGCTTGGTATTGTTGTTCTTCCTATCAGGTTGCAAACTCCTTGAGCTACCTCAATCCTTTCTCTAACTTCCCCGTGCTCAGTCCAATGGTTTGCTGCTAGCATTCACCTCTGTATTTGCCAGGCTCTGGTAGAGCCCTTTGGGAGACAGCTATATCAGGCTCTTGTCGGCCTGCACTTCTTGGCATTAGCAATAGTGTCTGGGTTTGGTGACAGCATGTGGAATGGATCCCCAGGTAGGGCAGACTCTGGATGGCCTTTCCTTCACTCCTTTTTTTTCTTTTTTCTTTTTTTCTTTTTTCTTTTTTCTCTTTTTTTGGAGCTGGGGACCGAACCCAGGGCCTTGCGCTTACTAGGCAAGCGCTCTACCACTGAGCTAAATCCCCAACCCCTGGCCTTTCCTTTAGTCTCTGCTCCACACTTTGTCTCCGTATTTCCTCCTGTGAATAGTTTGTTCCCTCTTTTAAGAAGGACCAAAGTATCCACACTTTGGTTTTCCTTCTTCTTGAGCTTCATGTGGTCTGTCAATGGTATCTTGGGTATTCTCAGCTTCTGGGCTAATATCCACTTATCAATGAGTGCATACCATGTGTGTTCTTTTGTGATTGGGTTACCTCACACAGAATGATATTTTCTAGGTCCATCCATTTGTCTATGAATTTCATGAAGTCATTGTTTTTGATAGCTGAGTAGTACTCAATTGTGTAGATGTACCACATTTTCTGTATCCATTAGTCTGTTGAAAGGCATCCAAGTTCTTTCCAACTTCTGGCTATTATAAATAAGGTTGCTATAAACATAGTGGAGCATGTGTCCTTGTTAAATGTTGGAGCATCTTTTGGGTATATGCCCAGGCGTGGTACAGCTGGGTCCTCAGGTAGTACTATATTCTGATATTAATTATATATACCCTAGAAGGTTCTTGGCCAACCTAAAAAAATCACATTACTAATTTGCTTAATTTCTATATAATGATAATTAAATTTGTGTGGTGTTCTTATGGAATATGGAATTCCTGTTGTCTGTGGAGCTGTAATCTCTAAGGCAAAGCTGTTCTCACATTGATGGAGTGGGTAAGAGGGAGGGTCAGAAAGCCAGAAATAACCTGAACTAGTCAGTGGTCTGATATGCCAGATTAGCTAGCCATGGAAATCCTTGCTCATTGAAGTCATTCCCAGGTGTTTTGCTTGGTGGTCGTAATGTCTGACCTTTGAACTTAAAGCTGCACTCTCTAATAACCTCACATCAACACAGGATTCTCAACAAATAGAGTATTTACATGTGTATGAAAAACTATTTCTGTATATATTATATATATATTTAGCAACATTACTATTCTGTGGTGTTGCTAAATATCAATAAACCCCTACATGGAATTTTGCGGTATCGCTTTAAGTGAAACAGATATTTTTATTTTTTAAGAAATTAATTTTTAATTGTGTGAGTGCGTGTGTGTGTGTGTGTGTGTGTGTGTGTGTGTATGTGTGTGTGTGTATATACAGGTGTCAGTAGAAGAGGTTAAATAAATCAAGCCGCAAAGCTGGAATTATAGGGGGTTGTAAGCTGCCAGGGGCACTGGGAACTGAACCCAGATCTTCTAAAAGAGTATTGCATATATTATGTATATATTAATATATATGTGTGTGTATATATATATATATACATATATATATATATATATATATATATATATATATATATATATGCATGCCAGTATCTCTTAGGTTTCAAAGTATCTGAATTTTTAACTTGAATATTGTGGATGTCTTCTCCAGTTGGAATTGGCTTCAGTATCCTAATCTTAATTCTGGGAAAGACATTGGGAGAAATGAGTTTCAATGCTGGAGTTTAACTGTTGATCTCATTCTCTGCCGTAGATGCCATGGCACCGAGAAGAAAAGAGAAATACAAGCTTCCGGTTCCACTTCCAGAAGGCAAAATTCTGGATGATGTGGAAGGAAACCAGTGGGCACTGGGCAAGATGATCGGCTCCGGAGGGTTTGGGCTGATATACTTAGGTAAAGTATGACTAATTCGCCAAGTCTAATTATGTCTGTGATCATTGTAACTATGGTAACAATGGTATTTTAAGAGCTAACTGAAATAACAGAATTCATAGATTTTTTTTTGAAAAGTAATTTGAAGATAGTTGAGGTTTAGTTCAAGCTATAACTGACATAACATGTTCCCTGTTCATCTTCTTTCCCCAGTAACTTTTAAACGTCTCTTCAGAGCATAATTGCACAATCTGCCAGACAGAATACAAATTTTCTTTTCGAGAACTTGTTTTCCTGAAACCACTTCATTTTTATAGCTCATAAACAACAACCGTGTAAATATAAATATTTTGTGATTCTTTTTAAAAGGTACTTGCTATATTATGTGTATGATATATGTAGGGCACATTGTAGGGCACCTGTGGTGGTCAGGGGCAACCTTGTTTTTCTCCTACCACCTTTATGTGGGTTCTGGGATACCAACTCAGGTAGGTGGCCATACTCTTAGAGAAAGTGCTTTCTCCTGCTGTGCTATACCTCTCCTCCCTACTTTTTGATCCTGATAACTATTGTCTAGGCAATGCTAGGGTTTTACATTAACTTAAACTTAATGACTGAAGGCATCTTCTACATGGTGTGAACACACTTCTCTCGTGTGACTGTAGTTTACTGGTTGTGTTGTCCCTGGGAAAACTGACAAAGTAGATGCTTCCATGCTTTATGATGGGTAGGGAACCCTACTTGCGTGCGCTTCTACACTGCATCTAAATATTTAGAAATTATGCTGAATTTAAAGAGACCATTTAGGAATATCTATGCTGTGGTGGGATGGGGAAGATGGCTGGGTTTGATGAATAAAATATTGGTGATTAGAGAAGAATAAACTGGGTTTTGAGTTTACGTCATGAAAGATCTTGGATAACGTGATTTTCAGCACCTCTCACCCCAAACAAAAATTACAACATAAGAATCTCTTACATATATTCATTTACCCTAGAGCCTTCAATCTGTCTCTGTTGTAGACATCTTTGGGGCTTGGACATGGTGTCTTATTCTTGTAATCTCATTTGAAAGGTCGAGTCAAGGTCAGCTTGGTATATGCCCTAAGTTCTAGGCCAATCAGGGCTACTTAGGAATACTAGTTCAAAACAATCAAACAAACAACCCACCCCCCCCCAGGAGGAATCCCCTAACCCCCCCAAAAAAAACCTAGGGACAAAAACCCAAAAGATACCCCCACCCAAAAAATAAAAATCAGACCAAAAATATCAAAATCTCAAAACAAATAAAATAGGATCTCTTTTTGGGGAATTCTGGGTTCCTTGTCAAACAAACATGTTTCTGAATCATGGATGATTCAGATATTAATATTGATGTTTTGCCTTTTGTATTTATTTTGAAACAGTCTTAAATAGCTAGGCTACCCTTGAACTTCTGCTCCTCCCGTTCCTTCTCCTCTGGGCTGGGCCTACAGGTATAAACTGCCATACCTTGCTACAGTCTTCATGAATGAGAGAAATTCAGTAAATAAGCAGCTGCCTCCCTATTACTTGTGTCTAATATAATTGCAAAAACAAGATCACAAGAAGAATGTTTTGTGGGCTGAGTACAGAGCCGATTCCCAATTTAAAGAGTGGCCCTGTGTGGTGCCTCATCCCTGCGGTCCCCAGCCTTTGGGAGCTGTGGCCACTCATTCTGGATTGAAGACCATGCAGAGCTACAGTCTGTCTCACCACAAAACAGAACCCCGTAAGCTCGAGTGCTAGATTGAGTTCCGCAGGCAGGCAACACTCTGCGATAGAAACCTAATGGGACCCATCTACATAGTTTGAAAATATGGAAGAACCGCATTTAAAAAATTAAGAGAAACAGGTGAAATTCATTTTAATAATAGGCATTATTCAATTTAACATATCCAAAAGATTTCATTTTAGTGTGTTCATATAAAAGTAGTGAAATGCTTTACATCTGGGTAGAAGCAAGTCTTCAAAAATCTAGAACGAAGAGCCCAGTGTCATACCTGGCTAGTAAGAAAGGCAGCCATGTGTCTAGTGAGGGCCTGGCGCTCAGAGGAGTGGAATTACCAAGTGCTATCTGAACCTTGGGTTAGTGAGCTCTTTTCTTAGCCGCGAGTTAAGATCTCTGGTAGACTGTTGTGACTATAGTAAAAACTAATGTTGAATCAGTTGCTGCTAATGTGACTGTGACCTTGATCTACAGCCTACCTCACATTTGATTTTCTTCTGGATTACTTGAGTAATTTCAAAGAACTAGAGAAGAGTTTTTACTGTAATGGTCTTACTCCTTTTCACTTCCTATAATGTAAATATTTATTTGAGTTTATTTGAATTCGGGTATAAGTTGGGGATTCAGTATCACCTTTATATACACGACTTATGTTTGGCTCCAGCCATAGAGGGAGACTCTCCATGTGTTGGAGTGATGGATATCCGTTTTCAAATGCAGAACATACTTTAAGTCTGAAGTACAAGTTACATGCCTTTTTAATTTTTGTTTTCTGATTGTTACTGCCCAAATAAAATCTGTTTTTTTTTTTAGGTTTATTTATTTATTTATGTATAGGAGTACATTGTCACTCTCTTCCGACATACTAGAATAAAGCATCGGATCCCATTACAGATGGTTGTGAGCCACCACGTGGTTGCTGGGAATTGACCTCAGGACCTCTGGAAGAGCAGTCAGTGCTCTTAACCGCTGAGCCATCTCTCCAGCCCATAAAATCTGTTTTACAGGGTGGTTTTCAGCATGTTGGGTGATATCCCCTCCCACTATCTGAATTTCGGAAAGGTGTATCCTAGCAAGTATTCCTCATTGGGTAAGGACTGTGTGTGTGTGTGTGTGTGTGTGTGTGTGTGAGAGAGAGAGAAAGAGAGAGAGAGAGACAGAGACAGAGACAGAGACAGAGACAGAGACAGAGAGAGCGAGCTTCATTCTTCAGAAGTATGTGACTCTATCTATGGGGTGCAGCTAATCACAAAATCAGCTTAACTTTATTAGTGTCAGTTTTCACTGATTATCTTGACCAATAAGCAGCTCCTGGAGAAGCCCTCTAGTTCTGGGGTTTTATCATAGTTCTCTTCATGTCCTGCATATATATCACAAAGCACTTAAATTGAAGCATTTTTTAAAATAACCATGTCCAATGATTCTTTTCAGACATTCTTCCCAGACACACGGCTTTGGCAGACACTTTATCAGCATTTGTTGCCTAAGGCTGAGTAGAAACTAGCTGCTCAGGCTGCCTCATTGTGCATGTACAACTGTCCTCTAGCTTTGAGATCAATAGCCCAGGCCTGTTGGTAATCAGCAACTTGGAGCAAAGGGGAAGGGGCAGAGGAGTCTGTGTTTACTCTTGACTTGGAGAGATAATGTGCCTGTAGCATTCGTAGCAATAGTCATAAGAAGGAAGAGAAAAGTCTGAATATGAGAACAAAGTCTGTGCTCTCTCTTTGTATATGAAAGCGGGAGGGAAGGAGACTGGTTAGGGAGTGGGAAAGTTGCTGTAATTTTAGTACCAAATGAGCAAAAAAGTTTCCAAAACTCCAGGGAAAGAGAGAACTGAAGGCTTGAATTCCCTTTAATGCTTCATAAAACATGGAAGCCATTCACCCAAGGGAGACCTGCATAATAGGAACAAAAATTTCCCGAGTGGGGGAAACCTGGGTTGAATTCTGACTTGCCACTAAGTCACTGGCAGATCAAGTGGCTGCCACCTTACTAATCCTCTGGAATGTTTGTTTCTAGTCTATGCAATTGGAAGAATAATTGTGAGGATTAAATGAGACGTTTTTAAAGAGTTTGGAACCTAGTAGACGGTTGATAAGTAGAATTTATTTAGGATTTTACATTCTAAATGTCTGGTGCCATGATGCATTAGGGAGAGACCTTCATTGGAGGGCTTCTCTGTTTCTTCTGCCTTGAATTGTGGTGGATTTAGCTCCTTGTGCTATAAAACTAAGAACACAGAGACCGTTCACAGGTGCCGTATGCTCTATTTACCACTCTGTGTCTGTTCCCTTTCACATTTTCTAGAGGGGCCCAGGGCATGATGACCATTTCCATTTAGGCTACTACCTGTTTGCTTCAGATATGAAGGGAATTGGTGGCCAAAAATGAATGAAAATTTAGAAAAGCAAAGCTCTGGGGTAAATGGTTCATTGTTGGAGGGGCTGAGGCTGTAGGACTTGGCCCACACAGTGTTTGCTGTGTTCTCTGCTGTAACTGTAGATGTCACCCACCATGTAGTCTGTAGTCACAGAGGAGTTCTTTTTAGACACAAAGACCTGTGTAAGGTAACGCCTATGTCATTCTCTAAAGCAGTGATATAGTTCGCCATGTGGTAACGCTCAGCCATAAAATTACCTTCTCTGCTGTGTCATAACTCTAATTTTGCTACTGTTATGAATCATAAGAATCCGTTTTCCGGTGGTCTTAGATGACCCCTGTAAAAGATTTGATAACCGCCCCCTTCCAACCCACAGGTTGAGAACCACTTCTCTAAAAGAATGTGCCCATGCTTTATTGACATTGACATAAAATTGATATCATTGTCTCTTATAACTAAAGTTGGTCACGGGGAATTAATCTTAAGGACCATTATTCAGAGTAAATGTTCAGGCTTAGTAGAGTGCATTTTGGAGCTTTTCCTTATTGCTTTTACATTTTCCTGACTTGGCACTTCAGAAACAGAAAATACTTTTGGGGGGGGTGAATTTTAGAAGTTATCAAACTTAACTTATTTACTAGTGAGGAACTATTTCTACTTATAAAGATGTAGAAGATTGTGTTGTTGTTTATTATTTACTTTGTTGCAGTTGATTTATTTATTTTTTTAAAGGTATGCACAATAATATTTGGGACAGTCCAGTCATGACACTAGTAGCAATTTTAAATGTTATTTTTTGCGATGTTTTTTGTAGATGGCAGTTGGTCTTATGAAAATGACAATAATAGAAAAGAAGGATAATTTGTTTTAGAGAGTATAATAGCAGTTATACAGTAATTATTTATTATTTATACAGTAATCTAGTTCCCAGTGAAGGCATAGGTAAGATATATAAATTTGAAAGAGTATCCCTGTTTTTATTTATTTGTTAGATGTGTTTGATACATAGATAAGTAAAAATCTCTAGAAGGTATTTTTTAAGTGCCTTCAATAGGATGTTTGCCTTGAGTTTATATCAAACAGTGCTGTTCATTACTCTCTCAGATAAAAACTCCAAGTAATTGAGAAAGCTTTTGTTCTGTTTATAGAAAAGAAGGGGAGGAATTCTTGCAAGGCTTAGCCCTCATTTGTGTTTTACTTTTTAAAAATATACCTGACTTTAAAACAATCTATTTTATATTGCACGTCTCCATTTAACTATCAGATCTTGCCTCATGGGACAGTTCTTAAGTTCTCTGTTTCTGCCCCACATTATGTATTTTGTCCCTTCCACTACCCTGTAACTGCCTTACTGCTCTTAGCACTAGTCAAGGTGTTCTCTCTCTCTCTCTCTCTCTCTCTCTCTCTCTCTCTCTCTCTCTCTCTCAATTTGAAACTCAACTGCTGTGGGGAAGTTTCTTCTTTATGAAATGAGCTGACCTCTATTGCCACACAATAAAGGAATTCTCTACGTTCAAGAGCTCCTGGCTTCCTTATGAAATATGGATGGACTTCTGCTTCTGAAGTGTTTTAGGTTCTGTTTCTGTGGAGAAGGGAGGAGAAGAATAATAGTATGAGGAACATTCTTTCCTTTAAGACCCAGGGGTGTCCATGTATATCAAACAAATTAGAAAAGAATAAATCTGAGTAACTTTAAAACTCGGAGTGAGATTTCACTAGAAACTGGCTTCTAAGATCGGGGCAGTTCCCACATGTAATGATACAAAGGTGCTTGTGAAGTGCACACTGCTTCCATGTTTGGATTCATAATTATACTTCTGAAGGTTCGCCTCTTATCTCTCTGTCCCATGGACTGTGTTTTGCTTGAGCACTGTATAGGTACTCTGTGTCAAAGACCACTTTGGGAGGAGAGATAGGAAGCTCAGCAAGTTTCCACACAGTCGTTAGGGATGTGCACTGTTTCTTCACAAATGACAGCCAGGTAGGTTGAGCTTTCCTTAGCAACTCCAATCCAGAGAAATGATGTTGCGGAAAGACATCCGCTGAAGGCCAGAAGCATCTACAGATGCAGTGTGATCCCAGGCAGTGAAGCATGTGGCCCTTCATTGGCATTAGACGATAACAGGAGGATCTCCTGGCAGAAGAACTGACTTTCACTGCGTTCTGCATGCTGCCCCTCCAAACCCATCTTTGATTGGCACCTATGCCCTATTGAAACTGGCATCACACCTTCTGAATGGGCGCTGTGCCAAGCTAGCAGATGGGTATGGGCAAAGATGTGCCAGAAACCCAGTATGTGAATCAAGTTTAAGTATCAGGGGCCCAAACTCCCATCCAGGGATATAAAAACTGCAGTCTGTTGAGAGTTTTTTTGTGCTTAAGGTTAAAGGACATGCCATTTCTACTCCAGCTTAGAGGTTGATTAATTTTGAAAGTCAAACAGGAACTCCTGTGGTGGTGTCAGGCAAAATCCTGTCTTTGGTGAATGAGAATTGCTGGTTCATGTGGGGAAGAGAAAGTATTGTAATGAAGTTTCAGAGGAGAGTGAGTCCCCTGCAAGTCCCTCCAGCACTTAAGCAGCGTGCGCTCAGTAAAGATGAATATTTCTGTTCTCCAGCGGAGCCAGGTGCAATCAAAGCCACATCTTCAACCCGCTGCTGTAAAGAACCCTAAATTTAGAAAGGGCAGGCGAAGTTTAGAAGAACTCATGGTGGTAGCTGTTCCAGCCGGAGCTGGTGGTGCTTCACAGGAGTGTACAGAGGAAGGATGAAGGGAAAACTCCAAATGGAAACCTTCAGAGCCGTCCAGCCTGACACAGAAAAGTTGAGTCCTTTCCCCTCACTGCAGAAATCTTTCTGAGTTTTTTTTCCTATTATCAATAACAACGTAGGTTACAGAAATGTTAGGACCAACCTAATACATAAGTAACTAAACATCCTATTCTTACTTTCGCTTCCTTGCATGTCTATCATGTATATAAACTTTGCTTCTTGAATAATGGATTTTGCATCAAATTGAGTTCTAAACATCGTATTCCTTATGATTGTCTCACACCCACCACAGAACTGCCCCCACACCAGGAAGAGAGGGCCTCGCGCCTGTGATCATTTAACTCCTGTTTCCTAAGCACTCGTAAATTTATAGCCGTGCCTGGAAGGCCAGCTGTGGCCACGAGCAGCTTTGCTAATCACATTATAACCCTTGCTTTTGCTTTTCCACTGTGTAACTTTATCTATGGAACAGATTCCACGAGACCGTTGTGAATACTTCAACGTATTCAAAACATATAACTGCCACAAATTAAACTCCTAAAACTAAAGCTGGTGCATTGTGACTGCCAAGCAAAGCTGGCACGTCCCTCTGTCAGACTGCAGGAGAGTGTGCCATGCAGTCCTCGGAAAACACAATTCATGCAGAAGCTCTCTTGTCACTCGCTCTGATATTAAACCAGAGAAAGTGACATTAATTAAAGAAATGGCACGAGCCAACAAAGGCAATGAAAGTCTACACTCTGGCTTTGTGCAGACCTTAATCCAACCTGTTCTGCTCAGGTACTGTGACCAGTTCTGAAGAGGCGAGAATTTATGACTTAGCGTTCCCCTTCCATTCGGAAACATGCTTGCACAGCGATTGGGCTGGTTGTCCCTAACCCAGTCATGGCTGGGCATCCTGGAGCACTGGCATGGTGGTGTCCTGCTGTTCACCAATGCGTTTGGTAACCACGTGCGGTACAGTGAGAGAAAGAGGAGACTTGGTCTCACAGCAAAGGTCCCCAGCTTCTAGCCAGCCAAGGACCTAGACTTGCAGCATTGGAACCAAGAAGGCCAGTTGCTGGGGCCAGCTGACTGGAAATCTTAATGAAGTGGAAACAAGCAGGAGAGAACCAAGACTTGCCAATTGTGGCCGTACAATGGGAACAAAGTAATTATTCACATGTACCGACTTTTCAGACCTTCATGCGTGCGACCGGCCACTCTCCCCCTATACCACATTGTGCTGTCCTAATTGGCACTCTCAGGGTGTAGAAATATGGTCTTGCAGGTCACAGTTATTAAAAAAGATTTAAAAAAACAACTTATTTTCATTTTATGTGCATCAATGTTCTTCCTGTATGTATGTCTGGGTGAGTGTATCAGATCCCCTGGAAATGGAATTACAGATGTTGTGAACAGCGATGTGGGTGCTGGGAATAGAACCCAGGTCCTTTGGAAGAAAACCCAATGTTCTTAACCTCTGAACCATCTCTCCAGGCCCCTAATAAATGATTTTTTTTATGGGAAAAAATAGAAAAGTTTATTAAAAAAAAGTACTAAATTTTGTGGGATTTCTTTTCTTTGTTTTTAGTACAATGTGTGGTCTATGTGTGAGACATTGTAATTTCATATTTTGAGACAGTATTTTGTATATTTTAGGTAGTTTGGGGTAAGAGTAGCAGATGTTTATTTTTCCCAAATGTACCTTTAAGATATTAGATACCATGTACTTAACCATAGATTTATTGGGAAATATCTCCTCTGCTAATGAATAATATTCAGGGATTTAAAAAATGGCCACTGTATTAAATCTAAGCATTTCTGTGTTTATAATAAAACATTTCATTCTCTCTCTGTCCATCTACTCTCTCTGACTCCCCTCTCTTCCCCACGTGTCCCCAGCCAGCCTCTTTCTCTTTCTCTCCTCCTCTCTCCTCTCTACCTGTCCTTCTATACCCTTCTTTCTCTGCCTTTACCTTCTTCTCTAGGTCCCCTTCCTGCCAAATCAATTTCCTTTTATAACCACCACCACCACCACCACCACCACAACCACCACCACCACCAAATGAACAAACAAAGAAAACCTAGTTCTACTGGGCATTATTTAATTGAAGTGGATTTTATAAGCCAGGACACCCTATTTATGTCTGACCTTTCCTGTTGGGTCAGCTCTCTACTAGGCATGGAATGTGTGAGCGCCAGTAACTTTAACAGAAAATAAACTATTCTTGCCCCCTTCTCCCCCCTTTTGTCTGGTGCTGGGAATCCAACATGCCTTTCACAGGCCACACAGGCACTCTACCACTGAGCTACATCCCTAGCCCTGGAATCTTTTAACCCAAGTCTGTGAACAAGTCTGACTGTGCATAAATCCCTCAGTCAGAAGCTTATGTTACAGTTTCCAAGCATAGGTACCTTATATTTGAGATTCAGAATTTTCTAACTGTATAATTAGTCACGAGGTTTAATGTACTTTTTTTTTTTTTCATACCAAGCTGACAAAGGCTTCAAAGAGACAGCAGTGCCTTAGGGGAGCAAGAAAAGGAGGCCAAAGTTGACACACACAGAGGCAAAACAGTGGAGGAAAATCAACACGAGTTGTGAAGTCAGGCATTGGAAATATGTCAGTGTTCAGGAGACTGTCTTTAATTTGCAATCCAAGTGAAAGAGAGTATTTAAATACGAGAGGCAGTATTATTGAGCCCAGCAGGCCTGCTTCCACTTGTTTGACTAGCTCAGAATAGAACACTGAGAGGCAAG